>NC_046665.1:94604326-94645456 GCF_010883055.1 Belonocnema kinseyi
ATCAGCCTTGGAGGAGATTATGTTGAGAAATAAAAAAAAAATTCTTAAAAACGTTGTTTTTCTTGGTCAGGCCGGAAACTTATCAATCCACCCTCGTAAGTGCAATATTATTAAATACCTATATAAACATCTGATAAGGATATTATTTTATAGATTTCAGGAGGTGAAACAATTTTTATCAATGAACTTTTCCAACTTTTTTCTTTCTATTTCGAGAAGAATGAGATTTTTAATTGTAAAAAGTGATAACTTTTCAATTTTAGAAATAATAACCAATTTTCATTTACTCGGAACCTAAGAAACCTGAATATTCTCATACAGCATATTCTTTGCATTGTTATTGAACTAAAAGCAAACAAGCATGAAATAAAAATGTTGAAGTATGTTAAAATACATGTTACTTTATTCCATTCTAGCGATTTATTATTTTTGGTTTAAATTAGTTATAATACAGAAAATAAACCAAAAGTAAGGAGATCATAACTTAAATTTAAGGAAGGGGAACAATTTTTAATCATGAGCTGCATATTTATATTTTGCCTCGTTTTTGACAAAAATGAGATTCTACTTGATAAAAAACAAAAAATTGATTTCCCCAAAAACGCGTAGTAAGATTTGTTAATATTTTTGCTTAAAATAACTGGAAGGCATTTACGAATTACGTAAACAAGAGAAACTGGATATAAAAACACTTTTGAGTTAATTCTAATCTCAATTTATTTTTAAATTTTCAATTTTGTTGACCAAAGTTGGGTGAAAATTCTTATTAGTTTTGGCCATCCATGGTCAAAATTGGAAGAGATTGGGAAATATGTTCCACTTTTGTCCATTCCAGTTAAATTAATAAAAAATCAATATATTTTTACAAACAAAATCATAATAAGTTACAAAAATTGTACCTATTTTTCAATTTTCGGTCTCCCATTAAGCTATTGAATTTGTAAAAAAGAATGAAATTGTTTAATAGATTGAATACAATCAATAAAAAATAAGAAAGCTGTTATCAGTATAAAAATCCAATATGGCCAAGCTGTTTTCTTAATTTCGCAGCACATGAACCAATTTAAACTAAAATTGATGTCATTTTCGGCTTAATTGGCAGAGACATAAAATCATCCGATGCAAAAATATTGTTATAAAAATGTTAGCATGGTTCAAAGTTATTTATTAAAAAGCTTTTATTTCAATAAAATGTTGAAAGTGAAGATATCTGATTGTTATAAAATTATTGCAAAACCTAAAAATGAAATTGTCTAATTGATAATATTTCAATCTAACAAATATTTTTGAAATGTCATACATTAATAGTTTTGATAAAGTTCTTTTTAGAATTCTCAACAAAGAAAGGAACAATCGATTTTTTTTCTCTTTTGAGAATAATTTTCATAACATACTTTATCAAGATGTAGAATACTTAATAAATCAGATTAGGTAAATATTATTTATGGAATCTTATGTTTGGATTGTAATATGATAAATATCGGACAAACTTGTAGATATTTGAAGTTAGAGTCAAGGAAAATAATAAATCCCGAAACAAACAAAATAATACAGCTTTAGATAAACATTCTGGTCCATACTCTGAAAATTTTTATTTCAATATTTAAACGTTAAAATTTTTAATATAAAAAAATCCTTGACAAAATATTGACTCTAGAAAGGATTTATCTAAAAAGAGATACAAATTCAGTAAACTTGATGGCACATATACAAAGCTTGATCATCGTATATCATGACCTCATTTCACAAATTAAAATCTAAAAGTAATTTGCAATATCACTTACATTTTTCTAGAATAATTTAATTTTCCATGGTAAAAATATCACATGACTTTCTAACTTCACTTGAAAAGAACTATTATAATCTATAAATCATAATTTTTTAAGGAAATTAATATTTGACCTTTGAAAATAAGGGTCAAAAATAAATTTAAGTATTTCCAAATTTGGGGCATTTTTATTCGTTTCTTGTTCAGATTAAAAGAAAGATGAGCTTTTTTTATGTACTTGAGGTTGAAAAGTGGAATGACCATTATAATGTCATTTAAAAAATGCTAATATTTCACAGTTTCGATAGGATTTTGTTTATTATAATTAAGGTTCTTGCAAATAAAAAACATTATTTTTTTATGAAAATTTTTTAAATTCACAACAAAAAGACATTAATTTTTAACATGTTTTTTGCAATTGCATTTTTTTACCGTCACTTTTTTACAAATTTTCGAAAAATAATTGCTTTTTAATAAATGACAGCTTGTTTTTTCCGGAACACATTCTCTACAACTCTGCTGCTTCCAATTTTAAAAATAACTAAATAATCTTAAAATATAATTATTTGTTAACATTTTTTAAAAATTGTTTTAAAGATTTAGAACCATATAAGAAGCCATAAAAGCCATAGCAAAATTTACTTTCAAAATTAGAAACAGAAGAGTTTTAAAGAATGTTTTCCCGGAAAAAATAAGCCATCATTTTTTAAAATGCAATAATTTTTCAAAAGTTGGTAAAAGGCGATTTTCAAAAAAAATTCATTTGCAAAATGAATGGTTTGAATTAATGTTTTTGAGTTGTTGTAAATTTTAATAGTTCTTTTAGAAAATGTTCTTTATTTGGAATGACATCAGTTCTAATATTTTGATTCTTAAAATTATAGATAAACTATTTTTTCCAGATATCTGACTTTTGGCACGACAGCTGCCTAAACACAAGCATATTTGATAAAATAAATATTTGAAATTCATAAATAAAATAAAATTTTTTCGGATAAAACTGTGTATTCGTTAAACGTAAATTCTTTCTTTCTTGAGTTATGAGCGAGTTCTAAAAATAATGTTTAAAAATAAATAAAAAATACCTTGTGACTTTTCAACAATTTTTTTGGCTCTATATAAAATATAGAATTGATTTGATTTTATTAAAAGTTTTTTGACTTTTAGAAAGGTGTGCTTAAATCTAATAAAGAGCATAGACTAAACAACCTTTTCTGAAAAGTTTAGCCCTTTAACCTTGATGATAACTTTTCAAGGTCACATTTATAATTTTTTAGTTTTTGCGTATATCTCAAATTCTTTTTGGCGGATTTCAATCAAAATGGTGTAAAATTAAAGATCGTTTGAAAATATATTTAATACATTTTTTCAATAATTTCTGGCGCCTAATTCAAATTTTTACAGACATTGAAATACTTTGTGTCGAATTTTCTCCAGAACCAAAATATATAAATTAGCGAAAAAGTTTACACACTTTGTTTACATATCAAGTATTTACCAAGACTTTTTTGAAATATTTTGATCTCGTGAAATATGGTAGGAGAAATTAAAAATCGTACTTTGATAAACACCAGACTTCAAAGAAATTGCATGACTATTTAGAAAATTATGCAATTAAATTCTTTAACATTTGCAACAAAAACAGTCATCTAGAATATTCCCGAAACTTTTTACAAGAAAAAAATATTTTTCTAAAACAAATCCTTGTAAATGCCGTATCTTTTGTAGGTTATAAGGTCACTAGAACCTATTAATTTCTCCACTGAGCACTTTTACTTGTGAATAACTAATCTGAAAAATATTTTTGAAAATAAGGTTTTTAGCCTACATTTTTCGTTAAACAGCTATTTTGGAATATGTTCAGGGTACAATGCAAAGTGCCAATTTCCAGTTGGCTATCCTAACATGTTAAAAGTAATTCAGAAATGCGAACTGATAAGAAATGTAAACTTTTTTTGTTCAAAAGTTCATCATTCTGTGTTGGAAAGTTTACTAAAAACTATTGGGTGAAGTATTAATAATTTTTTTTGTTAAAAGCATAATTATTTGATTCAAAATTGAATTATTTTGTTGGGAATAAAGAAATACATTGTTAAAATTTACCTTTTTGGTTGACCAGTTAATTATTTCGTTGAAAATTCGTATTTTTGGCTTAAAAATTCAATAATTGGACTCTCATTTTTATTGTTTTTTTACATTCAAATTTTATTTGCTTTTCAAGCAAAAACTCATATTTTTGGCGTAAACATTCAAAAACTACATTACCACTTTTGGTAATGAAATTATTGACGTTTTTAGAAGAAAAAAACCAGAATCTTTTGAAATTAAAATAAATCTATTCTTAATTTAATATTTTTTTATATTTTTCAATAGAAAATGATGAACCTTCAAACCAAAAAAATTGGCTTTTCTTTTCAGTTGCCATTGCTTGAATAGTGAAATGCACGCTAAAAATGTCATTTAAACAAATACTAAATTATTTTGTTTACGCAGACAATTGCATAAGAATGGCCCTTATTAACGAAAAAGATGTAGATATCGGGACAGTAATGGTACGTGGGTTAGCATTCGCTGATGATAAGGTTGTTATGACAGAGTCAATCGAAGAATGGAAAATAACATGAAATTGTGGTCTTTCAAGGAAATCATAAATCGTATATTAATAAGGAAATTAGTGAGCAATTAGGAGAATTATGTGTATACTTTATTGTGTCTCATAATTTGAATTTCGCGTCAAAAAAATATTTAAAAATGCATTAAATGTATTTTTAAGAGACCTTTAATTCGACTCCATGTTGTTTAAGGTCAATCCAAAATAATCAGAGATATATGCAAAAAACTGATAAACCATAAACGTGACCTTGAAAGGTCATCTTCCAGGTTTAAAGATTGATCATTGTAGCAAAGAGTTTTCTTTTCCCAACTTACACATAAGTTTAAATTCGGTTGAATAATGCTCAAAAGAACTTTTCCTATACTTATCAGGCTAGGCCATTGTAGTTAATCAAAGAAATATTTTTGTTAAGGCCATGTGTTAAGTGGGTCACGTGACCAGATTCCTACCTAACGGCCACTTTTTTTATTTCCCAACTTATTATCACACGAAACGCCACATCGAGTTGAAAATTTAGGATACTGAACAAGAAGCACTAAAAATGATGTGTCTGGTCCTAAATTTGTATAATTATAAAAAAATTGTAATGTAAATATTTTTTTTTGCTTTTGTCATAATTATAAAAATTTAGGACGAGACCCACCTTTCTTAGTGGTTCTTATTCATTATTCCAAATTTTCAACTCGATGTGGCGTTTCGTGTGAAAATAAGTTGGAAAATAAAAAAAGTAAGGAGAAGGTAGGAATCAGGTCACGTGACCCACTCGTCACATGGTCTTAATCAATAAAATATTTTTTCCCTATATCTATGAAAGAAATTGTTTGATTCAAAGAATTTATTGAGCGAAAATTTTCTTTGAGGAAATATTTGTTCAAATTTTCGGTGAACTTACGAGTATGCGAACTTTATAATTATAGACACGTTACAAGCTTGGCAGTAAAGGTCTCGAGCAACCTTAAAATAGTTAAAGGCTTAATGCATCTCCCATCGATGCGAAGGAAAGAAACTTTTAGTTCTATTCTCGAGTTCCTTATTATCAGTGGTAGCAAGTCTCGCTAATGCTCGTAATCCCCGTAATCCAGTGATGTCGAAACACTTTAATGCGCTCGTTAAAGCTCTCGTTGCAAGAGTGAGTGAGAAGAGAAGGAAAAAAATAAAATAAAGCCCAAGCCTTTCGCGGAGAATTAAAACGCCGTTACTTCATGAAATTGAAGCCATAGGAAGACTTACCACCATTTATCCACAGGCGTCTCTGCTTCTCTTCAAAATGTCACCACCTGTTACAGAAAAAAGAAAATTGTTAAAGAGTATAAACAAACAATTGATATCTTTGTTTTTTTAATATGTGTCTTCAATTGACACAAGTGTCATACACCAAACCACTGGTTTAAGAACAGTGTCGGGGTAGTCTGCAAATAGCCTTGATCCTATATCGGAGGAATGGAAACGTAAGAAGTCAGGGCCGTCTGAGTCATTTCTGTTGAATTATTCTCCGTAGTAAAAAATATTTATTCAATTTCATCAAGTTTGTTCTCTAATTCTTATAATAATTCTAAATTAGAGAAAAACTACGATATCAGCAATCTATTACACTTAAAAAGAATATTTTTTCTGCTTGCTTTAAGCGTTTGCGGCCTCTGTCTTTCGACTTCTTAAGGCGCTTCAAACAAGTCTCGAATTCGTTTGATCCAGTATACGTATAAAAGGATGGATTGTAGAACGTGACGTTTTTACCACATAGTCTCAAGACAATTATACTGGTTTGAACAAAGAGCTTTTTCCAGAAAATATTCTTGTTTTTTTTTGTAATTGAAAATGGAGTGTTCTTTTGCGCCTGAAACTGGCAACACCCTGAATATCGTAGTGTGGACTGCTGGTGATGCCGGTTTTGGGCGCAGAAACACACTTCCTTTTCGACTAAAAAAGAAAAAAAATTTCGGAAAAACCTGTGTGTCCAACCCAGTATGATAGTCTTAAGATTATGTGGTAAAAATATTACGTTTAACAATTTATCTATTTAGCCATATAGTGGATCAAGCGAAACCGAGACTCGTTAATTGTTTAAAGCGCCTTAAGCTGTTCTATCAAAGCAGCCTTTAAGACCATATTATTACTTTTTTTACAGTTTTGTTTCGGCATTCATAATTCCTAACCTCATTGTTTACTCAGCTTCGCGAGCTAACACTTTCCTGAACGCCAGGAAAGAGATACCGTATTTCTGTAAAGTGTCTTGTTTCAAAATTCCTGCTTTAAATGGACCTACAGGCTTAGATTTCTCTTTGAAATACATCTACACAATTCTTGACAAAACAGAAATCGACACACTTTTATAAAAACTGAACAAACAGCTGATGCATATGCTGATGCAGTTATCCTAAACCGTGTGGCCCTAAACCGAGGGTCTGATGTAATTGAAAAGTAGATGTTTTTAAATTTGCAATAATCTAGAATTAGTTTAGTTTGTTTAGTCTAAATTGCTTTTCAATTAATACAAAACCTGACAGGTTTCGTCACTGGCTAAACTAAAATTACTTGCTTGGTCTAACCACACTACTGAATTTCCTCTCACGAATCACATATATCGTCAGAACACTGCCGCCGCACAGTTGGAAAGAAATTACTGTTTTGGTTCAAAAGGACGTGCAACCCACAAATATTGAATGATTTGTACATAGAAAAAATAAGGTTAAAAGATTTATGAGAGAATCGACAAACCTAATTTAAAAAAAAGCGTTTCAATTTTGTTTATAAATAAAATAATATGACGAAATAAATGGCGATTTTTTCTATCTGACATTCCCGCTGCTACTCAATAACAGGAAAATTGATGAAATCACCTAAGTTTAATAAACTAACATTGGTTACAGATATTCAAATATCACATAATACATTTTTTTATTGTCATTAATAAATTATTCTGTTTAAAGAATTTTTTTGGACCATTTTCCATAATTTTACGTTTTTTGAAGTTATATTGCAAGAAATTTGGATAGAAGCAATATAATGATAGAGAAATTTCTTCTTGCGATTATCATTATTAATATTGCAAACAAATTTAATTAACAAACGCATTGATCAGCCATTTTTCGATAGAAAATTAGTTTTTTTCAATGCATTTTTTTTAATTAGCAACTTCACGATGATTTTAGACAAATTCATGATTAGTTAATTAATCCTACGATGTTTCAAACAAATTTATAAAACAAATGCTATAATCAGCCATTTTTTTCTATTTTATGTACGCGGTGCTCGTCAATAACATTAAAATGATTGAAATCGCCTAAGTTTTTAAGATTAACGTGACTTAAAGTTATTTGAATGCCATATAAAAAACAAAATTTTTTAAACAAATTATCTCTTTAAAGAACGGTTTTTACGATTTTCTATAATTTTACGTTTTTAAGTTATATTATAAGAAATGGCGATAAAAACAATATAATGATGAAGAAATGTTTGCTTCAGATTATTATTGTTAATATTATAAACAAATTTAATAAAAGTGCATTAATCAGCGATTTTTCGACAGAAAAATTCGATTTTTTATATAATTTTTTAAAATTCGGAACTTTAGGGTAAATTCCAAAAAGTTCAGAATTATTTATTAATCTTAGTATTTTTCTAATACAAATTTTGTAAACAAATGAATTATGTAGGCATTTGTCGACAGAAAAATTAGTTTTTCTTCAATAGCAGTCCTTTCAGTTGGGAACTTCATAACAATTTTAGCAACACGCATAATTTTTTGGTAAATTTTATGATTGTTTTGTACAAACTTAATAAATAAAAGCATAGATAAGTTATTCCTTGAAAGAAAAATTCGTTTTTTTCGATGACATTATTTGAAAATCGAAACTCCATGATAATTTTAAGTAAAATTCATTATGTAATCATCAATTTTAGGATTTCGTTAAAACAATTTTAATAAAGAAATGAATTACTAGGACATCTATCGACAGAATTTTTATTTTGTTATCAGATATTTCAATTGGGTTCTGCATAGTGAATTCAGCAACAATCATAATTATTTGATTAATTTTATGATTTTTTAAAATGAATTTTAAAAAACTTCGCTATTTGGGTATTTGTCGACAAAAAAGTTATTTTTTCAATCTCACTCCTTTCAGTTTAAGTTCTTCATTATTTTCATTCTTTTAATAAAGCTCCAGCTCAAGGATAATGCATTTTTTATTAAATTTGTTTGTAAAAATCTAAACTTTATAAATTAATCATGAATTTTGCTGAATTTATCATGAATTTCCCCATTAAAAATACTGACATTAAAAAAAATGTATTGCCGATAAATGCACCAATGATACATCTGTTTATAAAATTAGTTTTAGAAAATCATAAGATAATTCAACATATTACGTAATTTCCTAAAATTAGCATAAAGTTCCTTATTTAAAAAATTGCATGAAAAAAAGCAATTCTTGTGTGGAAAATGCCTAATTGATGAATTTGTTTATTGAACTTCTTTATATTTTTAACAATAATAATTTAAGAAGAAATTTCTTCATCATTATATTGTTTTTATCTAAATTTCTTACGATATAACTTTAAAACAATGTCAAATCATTGAAAATCATAAAAAAACATTCTTTCAATAAATAATTTTTTTTTATCATGTAATATTGGAATATCTTTAAGTAATGTTACTCTATGAATCTTAAACGACTTCAACAATTTTCATGACATTGACGAGCATCGAGAGTGTTAAACAGAAATGGGTAATCCTTCGTCATAATTGTTTTTTTATAAAAAAAATTGAAAGCCTAATTTAAAAATCAGGTTCGACAACTCACTTAAAAATCTTATAACCTTTTATTAAGACTTTTGTCCCATTCAGCCATTATTTATAGGATTTACGTTATTTTGAACATAAAAGTCATTTTTTCCCAGTGTGTGCCGGTCCTTGCCCGAGTGGGTACTTCCTGTTCAATAAGAAATAGATATTTATTTATTTTTCGTGTAACTTTATTTATTTTGTTAAAATGTTTACAATTTTGTATACAAATTATCTTCTTTATTGAAAATTCAACTCTTTTGTTGAAAATTCATCTCTTTAGCTTGGAAATTTGACAAATAATAAAAAAAATTGTATCTTGACCGAAAAACCTTTTTTGTTTGAAAATTGAACTATTTGGTTAGAAATAAGTCTTTTTAGTTTGTAGGTAACATACATATGATGTTTTTTAAATATAATCTTTTTTGTTTAAAAATGTAGAAAATTTGGAAAATTCAAGTGTTTCCTACACTATTCTTATTTTAAACTCTAAAGTTCAAGAATTTTGCATAAACTCACCTATTTAGTAAAAAGATAAAATAATTGGTTAAGAATTCATTCTTTGTTATGAAAAATTCTTAATTATACTAACAAATGAATTTCTTTGGTGAAAGTTGATTTTTCTAACTGAGAATTTAACTATTCCATTTCTGATTAAAATTTTTACTTTTTTATATAAAATTTCATACATTTTGTTGAAATTGTTTTTTCTTCATGAATGAAATTTTGAATTTTAGTTGTTGAAATATTCTTAATTGGACTTTAGTTTAAATATTTCACTAATACAAAAAAAAATGAATGCAATCCGTTGAAAATTTATCTTATTTGGTTAAATTCAACTGCGATTAGAATTAAAATCGATATATGTTGAAAATTCCCGCTTAGTTGAAAGTAGAACTATTTTCTTTAGAAGGCAATTTGTGTTAGAAGACAGCTTCTTTGAGTTGATATTTTTTTCCCTTTGAAAATTCAAATCCTCTGTTCAAAATGAACTTTAATTTAATTAATTTTTATGACTACAAATCACAGTATTTGGTTCAAAGTTCAACTTTTTGGGTTTAAAATGTACGTTTTCATTGAAAAACCATATTTTTGGGTCGAATTTTAAACTAGTTTGTTAAAAATTTATTTAGTTTGCTTAAAAATAAAACTGTTTGGTGAGAAATTAAAGTTTTATGTAAAACAAAAGGTTTTTCATTCAAAAATAATGTTTTATAAGAAAATTTAACTAATCTTGACTATTCGTCTTTTTTAATTAAACATTAATTTCTTTTGGTAGAAATTTTTTTCTTCTCGATAGTAACCTAATCTGTTGTGGTTAAAGATTCTACTATTTTGATACAAAATTGTGTTTTCTTCGTTCTATTAAACTATTTTAATTCTAATAAATTTTTTTGTAAATATAACCAATTAAAATTTCTTGTAAATTCATCCTTTTCGGTCTGAAATGCAATAGCTTGGTTAAGAGTTAAATAACATCGGTAATTTATAAGGAAAAGTAAGATTGTACCAAAATATTCTTCCCGCGTATCGTTTTACGCAATTTTTAATAAAACTTTAAAGGAATTAACGAAAAGATTTAATTGTCAAAAAACACGTAAAAGGGGGGAGGGATGTGCATTATTTTAAACTTCGCTAAGCTACAAAATGGGAAGTCGGGTAGTAGGGCTAGTTCAAATAGCTAGATGATCATTTAATGAGTTTTTAGAAGGAAAATTTCGACTTAACTTTTTCTATCGGTGTTGGTACAGAATTTTCACCAGCAAAGTTTAGGTGTTTTTCAGGTTTCTTAAATAGATGAACTTAAAATCAATAATAAAAGAAATTCAAATTTTTTTATTTCCTATTTAGCTCCTTATTATACAGTCATAGGATCTCAAAGGTGCATAAGAGGTAGTTTTGTAGTGGAAGTAGATCAAGCAGGTAGATAGAGATGAAACGGAGATTGCCTAAGATAAACGCTTGGTTTCGTATTATTTGAAAAGCTATTGACACTTACAAGACTACAAAAATTAGGACCTAAATTCTTATTTAAATATTTACAGGTAGACAGCGATGAACTAGACATCGCCCACGATATGCGTTAGTTTTCGTATTATTAGAAAAGTTATTAATACTGATATGAATTAAAGAAATTAAAGACGCTAATGACAATTAAAAAATGTATTTTTTAATTATTATGAATAAAAAATGTAGCTTACTTAATACTACTCTGCCAGTTTGGTTTCTATTTTATAGTCGAACTTACAGGATCTGATAGCTGCACGAGAAGTTGCATTGAGAGGGCACATTAATCAGGTAGACAGCGATGAAATAGGCACCGCCCACGATACACGTTAGTTTTCGTCTTATGTGAAAAACTATCAAAACTCACAAGAAAAAAAATAAAAATAAAAATGCTAACGCCAAATCAAACTATTTTTTTTAAATTATCATGAATAAAGATTGTAGTTAACTTAATACTACCCGTATGAAAATAAACCCCTTTAGCCCTATTACAAGTCGGGCACTAATCGGGGGCTAGTCGGGTTATTAATTTTGACAAATTACCCAGTCGGGAACTAATCGGGGACTATTTGGGCTTTTTATTTGTCAAAATTTCAGTCGAGGCCTGGTCGTTGGCTGCTCAAAGGCTAGTCGGACCTTTTTGTTCAGTAATTTCCGTGCGGGAAATCTCCAGGCTGTGGCCGGGAGCTAGTGGGGCTCTGGCCGGGTTATTCTCATGTTTGAGTTTTCGGCCAGGTTTTATCAAATGAGGTAATATCTAAAAAATCGTAATGATTTTTTTATTCTAAAATACTAAGAATATATTTAACAATAATTTTACACAGTTTCTTTAGAAAGACGTAATCTTATTTTTTTGTAGTATTTTTTAGAAAATTGCGAATTTCTAGGAACATTTATAAATACCTTTGTATAGAATTTTAAGAAAATCCATATTAGAAAAGATACATATAGATGTAGGTGAAAAGTCTGCCGAAAGTCACAAGACTCTAAATTTGTACAGATGCTTATTTTTAAATTGATCTGAAAAGTTTGCCATATGTAAATAAAGTCTAATCCTTCATGTAGTTTAAATTGGAAAGAGAAAAAGTTTTTCATTAATCAGTGAAGAGCAGTATACTAGTAGTAAACTATTAAACACGGTACAGTTCAGATTTCGTTACCATATTCATTTTAGTCTTGCGGTTCTGGACTGGAAGCTTTAAAGAAAATCCGCAAGGGCGCGACGTGCCGCCTCTCGCGCAACAGAAATGACGCGTCGAGTGTTTAGGACAGCAGTCAACACGTAACGAAGCATAATTACCCGGAGCACAGACTACTGTGACCAAGATGGCTGTTCCTTCAGAGCGAAGCTTTTCCATTGCTGCCTTCCAGCTGAAGTTTTTTTTTAAAATTAATATTTCACAATTTTTGGTGAGTTTTAGTTATATAAATTTATACATTTTTAAGCGTAGGATATGTTTCCCATTAAATATTGGGTAAATTTGAGCACTTTTAAATATTAAAAAAAACTTTATGAAGATTTCCGTAAATAATAAGTATTTTGACAAACTTTTAGGGGATGTTTCACAAATTTTGAGGAATTTGGTTAATAGTCCATGCGGATGTATTATCGCATGACTCCTACTGGTACCCGATCAGGCCCCGACTGGGATAAGTCGGGTCACCTGACTAGCCCCCGACTAATCTACCGTGACAATACTGGTCGGGGGCTAGTCAGATGACCCGACTAGCCCCCGACTCTAAGTGGGGTCGAAGGTTCGGGAACCAGACTAGTTCCCCATTTGAATTTCTAATTGGGATACTTTGCCAGTTGGGCTTTTTTTATACTCGAACTGTCATGATCAGATAGCTACGCAAGAGAAAGTTGAATAGAGGGGATAGATCAAGAAAATAGACAGCGATGAAACGGGCAGCGCCCATAATTCGCGTGAGGTTTCGTTTTATTTGAAAACCTATTGACTCATACCGGAATTAAATAAATTTAAGAATTTCATGCTAATACTTACAAGAATTGAAAAATTAAAAACCCTGATACTAATTCAAAATTTTCTTCGAAAATATTATAAGCAATGGCTGTAGCTAAATTTATACTACTCTGCCAGTTTGATTAATCTTTCACAGTAAAACTGACAGGATCTGACATTTGCCTGAAGGCAGGTTGGTTAGAGCAGGTAGTTCAAGCACGCAAACAGCGATGAAATGGGTATCGCCCACGATACGCGTTAGGTTTCCTATTATTTGAAAAGCTATTTAAACGAAAATAAAAAATTTCAAGATACTAATGTTAATAAAAAATTTTAAGATTGTTATAAACAAAGATTTAAGCCTGCTTTATACTACTCTACACATTGGTTTAACTTTTATAGTCGAACGTATGTCAGTAGCGCAACGTACACCTGTTCGTTTTAAAGTCGCAAAGCCAGTGGGATACGGATATTTCGATTAAAAACCACTACGGATTATCGTAAATCCCGCTGGCTTTACACCGCCTATTAAAAAGTGTCCTCTTAACGATGAAAAAATCCGTGGCAATATTCTATACTGTATGTAAACTTGAATTTAGTCAGAGACCTGGAAAAATGCTTGAATTTACACTAAATGCTTGCTTTCCATCTTGATTGAAGGAAAGTTTGATTTTGTAAATGGGAATTTACGGTAAATGTTTTGCAAAAACGTGATTGGCTTTTCACGGCTTGGAGTTATTTTATATCTCAAATTTAAAATTTTGGAATTTAAATCTAAAAAGAATACCTTTTATTTTAAAGGATCATTAGACTTTAAAGATTTATAGCTGTCGAAAAATTTTAAGTTTTGTTCGGGTTTTAAATGTCAAAAATGGGTATTTAAAAACAATCATAATAGTTTAAAAGCTTTGCAAATTTTGAACAGCATCCAGTGACATTAAAATTTTGAACAAAAAATTAATTGTTTTCAACAAACATAATTTAATTTTAAATAAGATTTATAATTCTAAACAATTTTCTATTATGTTATATTAGTTTTTTGTCAGTGATGATATTTTTTTGAAGGTTCGTAAGATTTCAGAGAAGATTTATTATTTTAAACAATCAGTAAAAATTATGTTATACAAAAATATTACAATTTCAATAAGATTAGGAATCTTTCAGCAATTTGGTTATATGCTTCTGCCTTTCGTTGAAAATTGGGCTTTTTGATTTTATAAAAATTATATTTTTAACATTTGAAAGTAGATTAAAAACCATTTTTAAATATAGGTTATTTTAATGTTTCATACCGAAAATATGCTATTTTTTTTAAAAAAAGTTAAATTATTAAGAATTTCTAAAAATTGTGTACAAGTTCAGAATAGGCCAGAGGGTTTCACTATAAATATTGATACATATTCTAATGAGGATACATTAAAAAAATTGAAAAAAAATTTTGTTTTAAATTAAATTTCGAACAAATTGTTTTTTTATTTGAAATCAGCCTTTTTAAACAAAATGCTTAAGATTTTAAAGAAGATAAAAAATTGTCAGTAATTTGATTGGATATCGTCTTTTTTATTAGGCATGTTTTAAATAATAGATAATTTCGCTAAAAAATTTTGTATCAATATTAATCTTTTATTTGACTTTAAAAATGGTCCCAATAAACTTTAAATCAGACCAACTATACTTTCAGGTAATAATATAATTTTTTTCTAAAAACATTTTTTGGTTAACACATTTCATATTAAAATTTTTTAAGTTTTATAATTAATGATATAATTAATTTTTATTATATGTTAATTGTAAATCTATTCAGACTCTTGATTAAAAAATATTTATTATTTGAAATTCTTGAACCCTGTAAAAACACAAGTTGATACAATTTCCTGTTGCAAGCTTTGAGTATCTCAACTATCTGAAATAATTTTAAAAATTGATCAAGAGTTGCAAAAACATAGGCTGATTTGACTTTAAAAGGAGTTCAAGTGAGCGTGGTAAAAAGCGAGGATAGTTTCTCATGCAAAAGAGAATTCTTATTCTCGAGAAATAATAGTGGTGGTTTGCCCAAGACACGATTGAAATAACATCGAAGCCGTTGAGTGATTTAAATATAACTCGTCGAGAAGTTGAAAATAGAAGATTACCTCTGAAACGATATTACCAATTGTTAAAAAATCCCTTAAAAAATAGATAATAAGTCCAAAATAAGCATACATAAAATTTCAATTCTGAAAAGATTTTCTAATAGTTATCGTCAACCAGGATAATTATGAATCAATTTAAAAAAGTTAAATTAATATTCGGGACCCTAAAGATTTTTTGATATATTATATTGGTATTTTTAGGTGAGAAAATTAAAAATATAAAAATTATGATTTTATAGCCGTGAAAAAAAGTCTTTAAAAGATTATATCAATAATAATATTAGCAGTAAAGTAGAAAAATTAGGAATAGAAGTAATAGAAAAAAATAAAAATATAAAATAGGAGAAAATGCTCTTAGAACTAACATTTTATTCATGTTTTTAAAATACTTAGTGCCCAAACAAAGATTTCCATTTTACCTAGAACAAAAAAAAACAACAATTTTTACCTGCTTTTATCAACAAATAAAAATTTTGATCTTTAATTATAAGAAACTTCCAGAAATTCCAGAGAAATTCAACACAAGGATTTAAAAAAAAAATAAAAAAAATTTTTAAGGATTTTCATGGATTTTAAGGCTTTAAGAAGGATTTTATGTAATTTCTACACAGTTTAACTGTTTAAAAAAATATATCGCCTCGAGAGACTTTACAGGATTTTAAATATTTCCCAACATTTCCGGGATTTTAAGGAATTTCGAAGGATTTCAAAAGATTTACAAATTTTAAAGACTTCAAAGAACTTATCAGGATTTCTAAATAGTTTAAGATATTCCTAGTTAAGTAGTAAAGGTTTTCAGAAATTTTAAAATGCTAAAATACAATTTACAGGATTTTAAAGGTTTCCCATCATTTACGAAATTTTAAGATATTCCACATGAGTTCAAGAGATTTAAGCCTTTCGAGGATTTCCAGAGATTTAAAATCTCGAAGGATATCCAGAGGTTTCAAAAATGTATAGAAAGTTCAGATCACTTTAAGTAATTGAAAATAAATTAAAGAGATTAAAAAAATAGAAGACATTTTGAAAAATGTATAGAATTTCCAAAGATCTAAGGATATTTCTAGTGAGGTATGAAAAATAAATTAAATTATATTAAATTTTGAAGAGTTCTAACCATTTTAATTATTTTAAGGTATTTAAAGGAATTTCGCAAGATGTAAGAATTCTATTCAATCTCCAAGAATTTCTTGATATTTCAAAGATTTCTAGAGATTTGAGAAGAATTTAAAGAGTACCAAACCATTTCGGATTTTTGAAGAAGTCTTAAAGATTTCAAAACTTTTTTAGTATTTAGGGCATTTAAAAGATCCTTATAGGCTATTTCTAATGAACTTAAACAAATAAATTATATTTTAAGGGTTTCTCAGCGATTACATACTTTTTAAGGAATTTTAAATTACTTCAGGGAATTTTATAAGATGTAAGGATTTCATTAAATCTTCAAGGATTTCAAAATTTTTGGATAATTTATCGAGATTTAAACTTCCATTTTAAAAACTTAAATAAATAAGTCTGACTTAATTTATATTCAAGGAATTTAAAATAATTTATACTCTTTTTGAATGATTTATAGTCTTTTTTCATGATTTTAAGGCATTTCAAGAAAAATAAAATATTTCTTTAGGACTTTGAAGAATATTGTAAGATTTTTAATGATTGTATTACAACTCTAGAGAACTATGGAAAAAATAATATATAATTACATTTCTTACAAATTACTTACAAATTATTTTTGGATAATTTTATTGAATAAATTTAATTTAATTTATATTCAAGGGATATGAAATTATTTGTACCTTAAGAAATAAATTTATTTATTTTTTTTGTTGATTTGTATCGATCTTAACAATCTGAGAGGATGCGAAGAATTGATTACAATTGAGTTTGCTGTTGTTGAAATTTTGATTTATTTTGAAAGATATCGAAGAATTTCAACGAGCATTAAAAGTGTCAAAGGTTTTTAACAAATCTGATGGGACTTTTCAAAATATCGAAGAATCTCAAGAGATTTAATATAAGTTAAGGGATTTTATATGAAATCCAATGATTTCAGATATTTTAGAAGATTTAAAAAATGTTGAGGTATCTAAACAGACTATAGCAGATTTTTAAAGATTTCGAAGATTTTAATAAATTTAAAAATATTTTTAAAGTTACCAAGGAATTTAAAGAGATTCCAAAAGGATTTGAATTAAATTGTAAGTGATAATAAAGACATCACAGAACTATACAGAGTTTTTATGTATAAAGTTTATTTGTACAGAATCCAAATTTTTGTGTGCATCATTTATTTCAATGCTAATTATGCTCTTATCGACTTATATATAATCATTTTATAATAATTTTGATTTAATATACGAGGAAAGTTGCGGGAAAATTGCAGATGGCGGTCGTCCTTGTGTCGCTACATGTGCTATGAGTTCACGAGAATTTTCTGGATCGCTGCATTAAGCCACTTCAAGAATATAACTATATATCTCACAGTCGTAAGGCGTGATTACAGCTGAAGCGTAATCATATTAAATATCATAGTAAAAAAACTGTATAAAGGCCGATTCTCTTTTTATGGTTTCTGTTTGTACAGTGCATTTAAAAAGTTGTAAAAGTGACAGAAACTGAAAATAAAATCTTCTCAAAATCTGTACTATCATCGGGATGGTAATAATCGATCAGATGAGATATTTATCATATTACGTAAAAATAGATATTTACGTTATTGATCCAATAAGCCTCAAATTCAGGATTTTGCTTTTATAATTTTTAAAATCGAGTTTATCTGGAAAAAAAAGATCTTTCCCTTTACTCTGCTGGGGGAAAAACCTAGGTATTCCAATTGCCGTTCGGGTGTTCTACCCATTAAGCTACTAAAAATATCGAAAGAAAAATCTTTTTCTATGGATATGCCATTTGCAAGGTTTTCTCTAAAGAGTCACATATATCAGATAAGGGGAATCTGTACTATAAGGATGGTAAATGATTGATCAGATGAGATACGTATCACATTACGTGAAAATAGATATATTTCCACTATCGATATAATCCCCTGAAATTCAGAATTTTGTTTTCTAAAATTTTTGAATAAAATTATCTAAAAAAGATCTTCCCATACGCTTCGCTGGGAACAGAACCTAGATATTTCGATGACCGATCAAGTATTTCACCCACTAAGATACTGAAAAGATCAAAAGAAGCATCTTTTTATAGATATGCCATACGATAGAGTTTTCTCTAAAAAGCCTCATATATCATTCCCCTAAAATTCAGGATTACAATTTCTAAATTAAACTATCGTTGAAATCAAAATCTTTCCCTTCGCCCTGCTGCAAAAATAACCTAGGTATTCGAATTGTCATTCGCATATTCTACCCATTAAGCTACTAAAGACATCGAGAGAAGAATCTTTTTCCCCATATATGTCATACGGCCAGTTTGTCTAGTATATGTGCCTCTTTAGATAAAACTCTCCGTATTACACATCTGTCGAAAAAGATTCTTCTTGCGATCTCTTCAGTAGCTTAGGGGATGAAATACCTGAGCGGCAATCGGAAGACCTGGGTTCGTTTTCCAGTGGAGCTAAGGGAAGTATCTTTTTCAGAGATAAATTCAATTGAAAATATTAGAATCTATCACCTTTGTTTTTTTCTCGAATTTCAAATTAAAACTATCTGTGAAAAAAGATCTTCCGCTTCTCTCTGTTGGGAACAGAACTCAGATATTCCATTTGCCGGTAAGGTACTCTACCCACTAAGCTACTGGTAAGATCTCAAGAAAAATCTTTATCTACAGATATGCCCTACAGCCAGGTTTTCTCAAAAGAGTCGTAGATGTAAGATATGAGAATCGACATAATATTATTCAAATTCCGAATTTAAAAACATTTGTAATTAAATTTATAAAAAAGTTCTAAATTTAAGTTTTATTGGATTGACAGTGTTGATTTCAATTTTGACTTAATTTGATAAGTATATCATCAGATTGGTCACTTTCCACCTCGAGGATAATACGGATTTCCGATATCATATATCTATGACACTTTAGAAAAAACCTTGCCTTGTAGCTCCAGTAGCTTAGTGGCTAGAGCACCCGAGCAGCAATCGGAAAACCTGGGTTCGTTTCCCAACAGATTGAAGGAGACCTTTTTTACTAATAAATTCAATTAAAAATTTAAGAATCTATCACCTATTCAGTGCAGTTTTCACATGCTATTTCTTTAGTCCAACAAATGACTCGAAAAGCAAAATTCGCTGAAACCAATTACTTTTTCTGACTACGTTCACCGGAAGTGAATGCCATTTTCAAAACCTAAAAAAAAATCGCTATACTCCATCTATAATTATCATTGTTCAGGGTATTTAAAAATGATATATCTCTCCTAAATGTTTAGAAAGCAAAAGAAAACGATAGAAGGTTCTTATTTTGAAAAAAATTCTTATTTTCTCCTATAAACATTGAATATCAAATTTTTCGATGTAACGAAATTCTATATCGTGCGATACGAGAAAAATTGGAATATTCCAAGTTTTTGTCGGAAGTGTAAAATATGCAAAAAGTAATAAGGAAAAATAGTCTTGCATACAAATAAAAAAGCGCTCGTAAGCATTCAACGTCAATCATTTTACCGCTGGTTATTCTGAGTTTATGCTGGCCAGGCTTTTCTGAGGTACACGGCTGAATAAGGAAACGCTTGACTGCGGCGTGCATACAAAGTTTCACTTAGCTTATCTACCAACTGTTCAGTCTCTTGTGCAAAAACATGGTCCTCTGATAACGTTAGCACCGACACTTCGCGCAATTGACCTTCTCCACCTCCTCCACATCCTTTACATTCTTTACATCCCTTAAAGCCTTTACATCCTTCACTAAAATTCAAGAAATTCAAATCAGATTGAAATAAATTTTTTAATTCTCTTTAACGTCCAATAATCAAGTTAATGTGAAGAATTCCTAAAAATAAAACAAAGAATCCAATGACAAAATTTAAACAACCAGCATAAAACAGTTCTATTGTAATTTGAAAAAATATTAAAATTTTCATAAAAGAAAAAAAAAAGATTTTTGTGGACAAGAATAAAGAAGAGGAAAGAAAAATGAAAAAGGAACCAACCGAATCCCCTTCCTTCTCTTTTGTATTTCTTTCGTCCTTTTTATTTTTATTCTTATTAAATACCAAAAACAAACATTTGTAAAAAAAATAATCACCAATGTTTTTGCGCTCATACAGCAGCCTTAAAAAGACAAGACAAATTTGAGCAGGGAGGATCAGCAACGAAGCATCATGATACGTTGCTGTTCCTGCATGCTCAAATTTTGCTCAAGTTTCTTTTACGAATGTTTTTTTATTGTGTTTTGAAAAGAACATAACTTAAAAAAGGAAAGAAATACATTTTCTGGACTGGAAATAATTCCTTGAAATAATTTCTTGGCTTGAAAATGCAACAATTCAGTGTACATTTTTTACTTGTTTCAAAATTTATCTCCTTTAGTAAAAAAAATCGAATTTATTGTAGTTAGTAACTCAATTACTTTGGTTTTGTTGAAAATTGACGTAAGTTAAAACAATTACTATTGCAATAGAAAATTAAAATTTGCTATATAGTAACTTCTTAATTGAAAATTAGTTGTTTTAGCTTGAAAATTCAACTTTTTTACGGCAAAAAATATTTACACTTTTCAGATAAAAATACAACTCTCGAAATTTTTGTCTTTCTTGTTTCAAAATTCGACTTTTTAGTTTTAAAATTGATCTCTTATTGTTAAAATTTTTTAATTTTTTTGGTTTTGTTGAAAAATAGACTATTGTGAAATAAAATTAACTTGGTTTGTTTAATGATTAACCAATTATGTTGAAAATTCGTCTTTTTTAGACTGTAATTATTTTGGTCAATTATTTTGACATTTTCTTTCCTTGTTTTAAAATTTATCCGGTTTAGTAGAAGAAATTGAATTTTCTGTGATTAGTAATTTAATTATTTGTTCGAATATTATTTTGTTCGATTCCACTTTTTTTATTACAATTTATTGGTTTTGTTGTGGTGGAAATTTTTTGTTAAAAAATTCAACTCTTTTGGTAGAAAATTAACTTGTTTTCTTTGAAGATTCAACAAATTTGTTGAAAATTTGTCTTTTTTGTTAAACTGTAACTATTTTGGTAGAAGGTTCAATTATTTAGTTGAAAAATAAAAAATATTTTTGTTAAAAATTTAATTTTTGTTGTTGGAAGTCGTGCTTTTGGTTGGGAAATTGATCTTCTTTTGTAAAAAAAATTCTGAAGAGGGTACAGATATTTTTTTAAAAATTTGTGTTTTTTGGTTGAATATTTAACTGCTTGGTTGAAAATCGATTAATTTTGTTAAAAATTTAGTGTTTTGTTTACAAATCCTTAGTTTTACTTTAACATTTTATTCTTTGGTTAAAAATTTTACTATTTTGTTTCAAATTCGTGTGTGGGAGAAGGTAAGTATAAACTATAAATATTTGTTTCGAAGATCAAGTTATTTGATCAAACGTGAACTTTTTTGTTGAAAATTTAACTCTTTTGTAGAAAATTCGACTGTTTGGTTTGCAATTTAAGTTGTGCTAATTTCCTCCTACAATCCCTAGTCTCCCGCTCACTTTTCCAGACTTCCTTCAGTCCTCCTCACTTTCCCTACTACTACTATCCTTACTTTTTCTACTCCTCACCCTTTATTTCTCCTTGATTCCTCCACCTGCCACCCCTTATTTGTTGTCACTTTTCCTCTTCTTGATTCACCTAATCTCTATAACTTTTGATCTCCTTATTGCCCTTAACTCTCTTCCCTTCATAAGAGTCCCTGCCTAACTTTCCTTTCCTCTTTTCCCTTTATTTCCACCACTTAAGCTGTTCTCCCGTACTTCTCCTCTCTTTATTTCCCCTAAGATCCCTTTATTACCCACATACTGCACTCCCATTATTTCGCATTCTTCTTCTGCCCTTATTACCACTCACCTGTCCGACTTTCTCTGTCTTTATTTCTCGTGCTTCTATCCTTCCACTCCCCTACACTTATACTATTTCTCCTATCGTAATTTCCCCCCAGCTCGTCCACAATTTCACCTACTTCTCTTACCTCACATCTCTTAATTTCTCCTCAATACCCTTTACATAATTCTCTCTCACTTACTTTACTGGGAAAAAAGTTCGAAAGGCAGATGGGCGGTTACCCGACCGAAACTATATGGGTTTCTGTGCGGATCTGCGAAACCCTAAAAAATTAAAAAATTCAGTTCCCGAAAATCTTTTTAAAATATAATCAAATTTCCTTTTTAAGAGCTCAGATCGAATCAATATGATAAGCTCTAGATTAATTTGTCTAGAACGACTTTTTTAGCGCAACTGTGTATCGTTGTAAGGGTTTCCGAAGTAGCCCATGAAATCCTAAGAATTATGAAAAAGTAAAGTGCAAGAATCTGACATATATTTCAAATAACTGAATTTGAGTTTATCCATAAATTTAGGATCTAATGTAATCGTCTCGCAGGAAGAAGTTAATTACGAAAACTGCCATCAACCCGTAGCTGAATAATCTCCCCAATCCTCACGATTTGTGTGCTGCTAGCAGTAGCTTTTAGTTGTTTGAATCCTATGACATACATCCGAATGTACTTTGCATTCCATTTATCGACTGCCAGTAAGATAATTTTGGCTTGCCGCACACTTTCTCCTATATTACACCTTATTTGCACGTGACGAATATGACATCCGCCATGTATCAAAGCTTCAGCAAGCAGCTCTCTATGCTTCACCCTTCCCAACAACACTCCCACCCCATGCTTCTGTTTATTGCGCAAACTTGAGATTTACTTTTGCCAGTGCAACGACTCGTGCTGAAAGAGGCCTCTGGCGGTCTTCTCTCTGACTTACCTTCAGATCTGCGAAAGGGCTACACGCAAAGCTGAACTTGGAACTCAAAGGAAAAGGACCACTTACTTTTAAGAGGCTTGAAATGGAAACCGTCAAATCAAAGAAGAGTGGAAAAAGAGAAGATCTAGAGAGAAATTATGATTGCAGGAAGAGATTATTAGCAAAATTTGTATAATTAAGATCTTGTAATTGGCAAGACACCTTGGACTCCAGGCTAGCAAGCGGCAACGTGTAACTCTTCCAAGTTTGAGAACTTCGGCCTCGAAACTTTAAATCAGTTTCTTCCAGCTCGACGATTTATCTTGCTGAGGCGTCGACGTTTCTCAACATTTTATCATTTTTAGCAAAAAACCTGATTCTATTTATGGTTGCCGATATGAGAAGGGTACCTTTTCATTTTCTCTTTCATCCACTCATCTCTCTTTTTCTAATGAATTCTGTCATTTAATTTTCTTCAGTGACACCCCATTTTTCTACACTCAGTCGTCCTCTTATTTTAGCCACTACCTAATACACTTAAAAAAAGTGCTCGAAATTTTCCTAGACCGAGTCTGTTACCCCGAACTTACGGAGATCAATCGCTCCGAAATGTGGACGCTATATTTTCCTGAACTGCGCAAGCGCGAAACTATGCTGTAAGTGCCGCATGTGCGGATCGGCTTGACTATACTGTCGATAAAACGGTTCGGCCTGTTCGGGGTAATGATTCTCCCAAATCAGTGGAGCCTTTCTACTAAACAGAAGTGGCGCTGTTCATTATCTGATTGGTTGATCACAGTCAAGGAAGAGTTCCTAGACATTCAAGAAATACATTTCATGCGAATAAAATATTAAAAAATTCTTTTTTAAACTTGTAATATTATCGTCTATCATTCATATATTTATTTTAACACATAAGACACACAATCACTAATTATATTAAAGGCATCTTTTTAACTCTTTAAAAAATCGGACGCACGCTACGGGGATTTCAACTACCTAACTTCTTAGTCTAAACTAACGTAACTTATTCCTAGCCTCTCGGCTAATCATTCAGACTGAAAAAACAGTGAAAAATCTTAGCATCGTGCAACACAACTTGGTAAAAGAATGATTTTGCATAAAGAATATAATAAATTGTTTAAGAAAATGTTTTTTAAATAAATGTAAAATATAACTATTTCGTGAAAATTTATTTTTTGACCGAGGAATTATTTTACTTGAAAAAAATATTTTTCAACTACTTTAACTAGAAATAATAATAAAAAAATGTTACGTCAATTACTAGGCTATAAGAAAAAATACTAATTGCATCCTT
The DNA here is from genome assembly GCF_010883055.1 of Belonocnema kinseyi. Classification (NCBI taxonomy): domain Eukaryota; kingdom Metazoa; phylum Arthropoda; class Insecta; order Hymenoptera; family Cynipidae; genus Belonocnema; species Belonocnema kinseyi. The sequence goes on from NC_046665.1 coordinate 94,628,777, forward strand.
CTATTCTATAAAAAAATGAAGTCTATGTAATGAAAATTCTCTTTCTTTGAATTATTACACATCTACAGTATAAATAAATAATTACGCTATAAATGATTATACTTCTATTTAGAAAGCAAATTATGATATTTTTTTCTTTGGAAATTTTCGAAAATACAAACACAGATAAAAACAATTCGTTTTAATGAAACCGACGTATTTGCTAAATTAAAACAAAAGATTATTCTAAAAAATAGTTTAAGCATGGACAAAACTCACATTTAAAAGACAGAAGAATTATAGATTCGAAAATACTTTTTAAAAATTTTTATAAAAAAAAAACGAATATTTCGAATGAATTTTCACTCTTTTCGTATGACGCCCTTTTTTGAGTTGCATTGTTATAAGAAATTTATTTTAATTAACAATGTGTTTGCCCAATTATAGCAATAAATTATTAGTCAAACAAATGTTTAACTTAGACATTAACTTAATTGCGTGTACACTCTTTAAAGATGAAAGAATTATTGAAATAAATTCCTAAATACTTTTAAGAAATTTTCATTAGAATAATGAATATTTTAAATGAAATGTCTGATAAGAAATAGGAATTTCAAAAAAAAAACTGCGAAAAGTATTTTAGATTCTATGTTAGAATCATTAATTTGGTTACATAAATAAGGAAATGGTTTTAAAGAATTGTTTTGTATCTGACGAGATCCCTTGAAATCCCTTTGAGAATCATGGAAATTCTTTACATTTTTGGAAATCATTCCGGATCAAAATCTCTAAAAATCAGTTAAAATTATCCTTTGAATTCTGTAAAAATTTCTCAACATTTTTCAAAATTTGCTAAAATCCAGATTTTTTCAAGTCATGAAAATACTTCAATGTATCTTAAAATTTAAAATAATATTAAACAATTTTTCACAATTCTTTGAATGTCATTTTGAAATTTCTTTAAATCTATTAAAATTCTTTGAACCTGTAAACAACACTTATATTCCTTTAAAATGCGGAAAATTCCTCAAAATTAGGAAATCCATTAAAATCCCTTAAATTCCATTAAATGTTTCAAAATTTAACAAAATTCTTTAAAACTATGAAAATCCTTGAAATCGCTGGAAATTTGAAAAATCCCATAGAAAATCCTAAAAATCCTTCAAAAAACGGAAAATTATACAAAATATCTAAAATTTAATTAAAATCCTCAAAATGCCATTAAATGTTTTAAAATCTTACAAGATCTTTTAAAATCATATACCGAAATCTTACGAGATCCCTTAAAATCCGTTAAAAGACAAAAAAAAATCTTAGAAATTTGCAAAATCCCATAAAAATACCTCATAATTTTTTTTAAACCATTAAATATTTCAAAATTTCTTGAAATACTTTAAAAGGATAAAAATCCTTGAAATCGCTTGAAGTCTGTAAAATTCCTTATTATCCTTTAAAATTAGTGAAAACCTAAAAATATCTCTTATAATTGTTCAAATCGGCCATAATCTTTAAAATTACATTAAATGCTTCGAAATCTTACGAGATCCCTTAAAATCCATCGAATACTCGCATGATCATCAAATCGCTTGAAATCAGAGAAATCCCATGAAAATCCGGAAATTAGAAATCCGGAAAATGTGTAAAAATCTCTTAAACTCATTTAAAACCCTGGAAATTTCATTAAATGAAAAATGTTTCAAAATCTCTAAAAGTGCGTTAAAATCCTGAAAATTTCATGAAATGTTTCAGAATTTGATCAAATCTTTTGAAATCCTTTAAAAACGGCGTAAATCCTTGAAACCGCTCAACATCTGCCAAACCCCAGAAAAATCCCTCATACTCCTTTAAAATCCGTGAAAATTCATAAAAATCTCTAAAAATCGGTTAAAGTCCTTCAAATTCCATTATATGTTCTAAAATCTTACATCTCTTACGAGATCCCTTAAAATCCGTTATGAACGATGGAAATCCTTGAAATTGCCTAAAATCTACAAAGTCTGCCAAATTTTTTAAGAATTCTTTGCGAGTCATTTAAAATCTCATAAAATCTTCAAATTTGCTTTAAAATCCTCTGATGCCTTTCAAACTTCACCAAATTCTTTGATATCATCTAAAATGTTCTAAAATCCTTTAAAATTTCACGGAATACTTTAAAGTCTCCTAAAACTCCTTAAAAATACTTAATTTTGCTTAAAATGTTTCTAAATCTTACAAGATCATTTAAAATCTTGGGAATCCTTTTAAAATTCATTTAGATTTTTGCAATCCGTTGCAATCTTTCCGAATTTCTTTAAATCCATTAAAAATTTAAAAACCCATTAAAATTTCTCGAAATTCCTTAAGATTCTTTATATTATTCGGAAACCCTTTAAATTTCCGATTAACCTTCTGAATCTCTCGAAACACTCTAAAATCCTCCGTTAAATCATCAAAACCATTTTAAAGCCCTCGAAATTCTTTCATATCTTTAACAAGTTTCAAAAATCCTCTGAAATCTTTTAAAGTATTATTAAATTGAAATTGTAATCCTGAGATATCTCTTGAAATTCTTTTTAAACCACAATTCCATCCTCAATTCATTCTTTTTTTCTTGTATTTTTTCCTCAAAAATTCATTATTCTTTCCTTTCGTATTGAGTCTTTCTTTTTCCCCTTTATTATTAATTCCCTTCAAATTCTCTCCAAGGATTTATTTCCTAACTTTTTCCTCACTTCAACTTACCTTCATTTCTTATTTTTATTTTTATCTCTAGTTGGCATTATTGCTATGAGAAGTTTTTAAATTTTAATTTACTATATCATATTGATCTTCTCTTGACACTTAAACTGTTAATCATTATTATCTGAAAGGAAAGCTTTTCTTTTATGTCTTCCATTTGACATTTATTTTCCTCTGAGATCTTTACTTTATTCTTTTCAAACTTGAAAAGTGAGTTTCTTTTTCCTCTTAGTCTTTACATTTTAAAGCGATTTTTATTACTATTTCACGTTCACGTTCACGTTTTCATTTTTCTTTTCCTTTTTATTCTTGTATCATAAATGTTTCTTTTCCTGTTTTTATCTCTGATTTAAAGCAGGTCTTTCATCATTTTCTCTCTTTTTTTAAATTATATTTCTTCATTATTACTCCAGGCCTCATCCTTAATTGAACAAGCTGAATACATTGAGGAAGCAGTAGCAGATACTAATGTAGAAATTTAATAATAAAAAATAAAAAAAGGACGAAAAAGTAAATAAAAAAATATTAAATAGAAGAGAGTCGGGTAGTACCGTCCACTTAAATTTTTTAATTATAACCTGTCTGGTTTCAGTTCTTTTAAAAATATTGAATTTCGAACGAAAGTTTAATATTTCATATTTTAACGAAACAATATTTAAATTTTAGATTAAAAAGAAAGAAAGATGAATTTTTAAACCAGAAATATTACTTTTTGCCACGAAAAATGAATTTTTAATTCATAAGGATGAAATTTTTAACAAAATAGTTTTAAAAATTTCGAACAAAAGGGATCACTTGTCAACATAGTTTAATTCTAGACTTACAAAGATGCATCTTTCACAATAATGTATTTTTCAATACAAAAAAAAATATAACTTTCAACCAAATTGTTTAATTTTCAACTGAAAAACTGCTAGTTATGAACTAAAAATTGAATAGTTACATTTTCAGTTTGAAAACGTAATTTCCAACTAGAAACGAAAAGAATTTTCTACTAGTTAAATAGAACCAAAAACGAAAAAAAATAATAGAGTTCAGAACGATAAGATTCATTTTCTACAAAAACAAAATGTCAATAAAATAGGTGAATTTTCAAAAAAAATGTTAAAATTTGTAAACTAACACTAAGATTCTTTAACCCAGAAGTTAATTTTCTACCAAGTAGTTAATTTTTCAAAGAAATATTTTTACTTATAACCAAGTAGTTAAATTCGCTACCTAAATAGTTCAATTTACAACCAAATAGTTAAATTTTAAACTAAAAGAGATAGATTTTCCACCGAAAATAAAAGATACATTTTTAGCTGAACTAATTAATTTTTATATAAATAAATAAAACCTAATACCTGTAAAAATTAGTAAAAAAGACCATTTTTTAACAAAGTAGTTGAATCCACAGCCAAAAATATTATAATTCTCAAAAAAGAAAATTAATTTTTTGCTCAGGAAGACGAATTTTCAAGAAAATAGATGAATTTTTCGTGAAATAGTTTAATTTTTCACCCGACAAAATGAAATTTATATAAAAAAGATAATTTTCCGCCAAGTAGTTAATTTTTAAAATAAATTGTTTAGTATTTAAGCAAACAGTGAAATGTCCTACCCAAATAGTTGAATTTTCTGCGTATTTTCTGCGAATTTTCGACCGGAAAATAAGAATTTTTAACAAATTATTTAATTGTCAATAAATTAATTAATTTTTAATTCTTTAATTCAATTTTTCAGAAATTTCCTGAATTACCAAGAAAAAATACGTAAAATGTATCTACATAAAAAACTGATTTTTCATAAAGTAGTTAAATTTCAAACATAGTAGATGAATTTCCAAGTAAAAAAATTATAAATGAAAAAATGAATTCTTAACTAAGAAGACTTAGTTTCTACCGAAAAACAGATATTTGCAAGAGAAAACATGAATTTCCAGCTCAGAAAAAATTTAACAAATAATTGAATTTGCAACTACAAAAAATAAATCTTGAACAGGGAATGTAATTGTTAGATTTTTAATTTGAAAAATTGAATTGATAATCAAAAAAAGATGCAAATTTTTAAGAAAATAGTTCAATTGTTGACCAAAGAGATGATTCTTCAATAAAAAAATAAATTATTGACAAATAAGTTCAACTTTTAACCCACTTGTAGATTATTTGACGAAAAAGATGACATTTCAGCAAGATATTTGCATCTTTGACAAAATAATTACATTTTTAAGCAAATAATCAAATTTTTAACAAAAATAAAAATTCGAACGACAAACGAAAAATGGGATTTTTTTAAATAGAAAAAAATACATTCTTCAAAAACGGAAAAATATCTTTCGCAAATATCGCAATGTTTCTTAACTTTTATTATCAAGGAAAGTACTAAACGTAATCGAATTTTATAAATTTACTTTTACTTGAATTCCCCCCCCCCCCCCTACCTAATACTAAACTTAGATTTCCGTATGACACTTGTTTTTTAAAAACAAAATATAAGCCACGTAAACTTAGTTATTTTTAAATAAAAGAGGACAATAATGCCCTATCTTCGTCCCACGCTTTTTAATGTTTTTCCGATACGAATATAAAAAGTTAACACGTGGGGCTTAGTCGACTACAATTAAGTCATCGTATCGACAGGATAGAGATAGATATACAGAAATACATACAGACGGATATCTACAAAAATAAATAAAAAGTGTAAAGATTATAAAATATTAAAATCGTAAACATATGAAAATTCTTTTTTACTTAGGGGGTCTCAAAACGTGAAGATTTTATGAAAAATCGAAAAGGTCTAATTTGGCATAAAAATAATACTTTCTCATAATAGCGATGAGAATGTAAAAAAAAAAATGTTTGAAAACATATTCTTTATTCTTGGATCGAAAATTTAGTTGTCTACAATAATAACAATTTTAAAAATATGTTCTTTTCTTTCTTCAATCATTATAGTCAAGTTTCGACTCAGCCTCAAGGGTGTCGACTTAGCCCCATAGAACTTAGCCCAAGGATTTTGCTCTCGAAAGATTCTTAATTACAGTGAAACTTTTCAATAGTCCTCCCTTCTATAGCCCTTCTGAGAATTGAGGTCGCATCACATGCACGTGTCACAGGAGCTGCGCGGGGTGCGCGGGTGATACGTCTGTCACTCAGTCGAGCACTCAAGCATGAACGCCAAAAGCGGAGCGGGCTATAATGAGTTAGTTCCCACCCACCATCAGCTCCAAAATTGGCGCTATAGAAGAGTTTCACTGTAATTTCCTTTTTTCTAATAATTATCAAACAAAGCATCGTAGTTTAAAATCACCAGTAACATTTTATAGTCAACCAAATTCTCGATAAAACCATACCTAATAGGTTATCAAACCAAATTTTTAAAAATAAAGAAACTATTTGAGAGTAAATGGTTGGCTTAGCCCCACGCTCCCCTACTCGAAGAGAAGTAAAAATGATTTAGAAAGAAAAAAATAATTAATTTGTTTATCAATACCCAAATAAATATTTAATTTCATATTTTCTTTATTATCATCTTCCTCCTTTAATCATTATTTTCACAATAATTCATATCCAACTACTCTTTTGTTTGAAGTCTTTTGCCTTTTTTCCTTAATTAAATTCACAGTTTTTTTTCAAAATTAAAAAAGTGGTTGAAATATATTTTTAACCACCGATAAGGTCAAATAAAATAATTATATATTCTATAAATTCGTTCAAAATATTGCTTAATTCTTGATACTAGGTTCTTTAACGAGCTGTAAGTGAATTATTCGAAATTTATAAAAATTTGGTATTCATTTACTGATTCTACAATAAATATTCTCTACGTATTTTGCAGTAAATATGATTTACGGAAGTAATTTAATTACACGATTGCGTACAATATTATATTTTTATTTTATAATTTAAAAAATATTATATTTTACAGTCACCGTAAAATTCTCACGCATTTTACAATTATTTTTAAATTGAATTAATAAATAAATGTTTGAATATTAATCTATTTTCCCGGAACGATATTATTTAAATTTCAAACAATTAAAATCAGATAAAATTAAATTTAATTAATAGAATTCCTGAAAATAAAAACAAGATTACAGCGACCAAATTCGAAAAAAAATCTTTGGACAAAAATAAAAAATAGAAAAGAAAAGAGAGAAGGCCAAGTTGGTTGGTTGCCTTCTCATTTCGTTTTTTCATTTTTCCCCAAAGAATTTTTTAAAAGAAAGAATTTAAAAAAAATTGAATTAAAATAGGAGCATTTCATTATGGCCGTTCAAATTTGGTCTTCAATTCTTCGTATTATTTTCAAGAATTATATACATTAATACTTTACGACAAAAATTCTAACCTCGTAAGATTTTTTATAATCTTTCGTAAATGGAATAAGACAGTTTTAGGATTGATTTAATAAAATTTCAAATTATTATTCCCAGGGCTTTTTCAGCATAATTATTTGAAAAAGTTTAAAAAGTCACCTATTTAAACAGAATTAAAAATCTTTTTAAATTTTTGAAATCCTGCAGAATCACTTATTCTATGTGAGTAAATTCTTTAGAATAATGAAAATTTCTTGTAATCTCTTAAAATCATTAGAAATTTCTTTACAACTTTTTAATCGCTTTAGAATGCCTTGACACCTTTAAATATATACTACAATATTTCAAATCTTTGAAAATGCTTTTAAACCCTTTGAAATTCCTTGACATTTTTTGAAGCCTGTGAAAATTTTCTGAAACTTTTAAAAGTCCCCTGAATACTTTAAGTCCTTAGAATTGCCTTAAAAATTAAAAATGTATAAATTTTTTTTGGAATCTTGGAAAATGTCCTTTAATATTTAAAATCCTATAAAATATTTTGAAATGCTTAAAAACATAAAAAATAATATTTTAAATCTGTTGGAACATCTGGAATACTTTGAAATCTTGAAACATTTTGTATTCCCTTAAAGCTTTCTAAAGTTTTTGAAAATTACTCGAAATTAAAAAAAACAAATCTATTTGAAATCCTTTAAAAAGATTTTTAATTATTGCGAGCTATTAAAACTGCCCTAAGGTATTTAAAATATTTTAAAATCCTTTTAAATTGTTGAATGGTCTTGAAAAAGCTACCAAATTTTTTGAATTACCGAAAATCTTGAAAATTCTTTAAAACGATCTTAAATTACTGCAACAAATAAAAAATTCCTTAGAATCTTACCAAATTTCTTGAAATCTTTGAAATTCGTTTAAATCTTTAGAATTACCTTGAAATATTTTAAGATCTTTTGAAAGTATTCAGAGCCTCAGAAATCTCATAAAATGCCTTGGAATATTAGAAAATATCCTGAAAGCTTGTAGATTTTATAAAACATCATAAATTTTGAAAAAAACCTTATAGAGTTAAGAAAAACATTAAAGATTTGATAAAATTTTCCCATATCTTCTAAAATTCTAGCGAATTATCAAAAATATCACAAACATCTTTGTTATTTCCTCCAAATTCTTAAATGTTTCATTTAGAATTTTTATAAATGTTATCAAAATACATTACGAATTTTCGAAATATTTTAAAGTAACCGAAAATATTTGAAATTCTTTTAAACTCTTGCAAGCTTATGAAAAATTTTCTGAAAATTTAAAAAATACACGAAACTCTGTAAGGTTGTTTAAAATCTTTCGAAATTCCTTGATATTTTTTAAGCTTTCAAAAAATTTTTATGATTCTTAATATTAACCTAAATTATTTAAAAACACATGAAATCCATTTAGAAGATATAAATTTGTAAAATATTTTAGGAATCCTTTTAAATATTCCGAAATGATTTTGAAATAATTCATGGAAATTAATTATGCAATAGTTCATTTTTTTAAATTGATGACTTGAAGTCCTCATTATTCTCGGCAGTTACCTAAATTGTTTCTTACAGTTGTTATACAAGAATTCCTGGAATTGTGCAATTTTTTTTCAAAATCCTGATTTTTCCTAACTTTCACTGACCAACAAAATTCCCTGACTTTACTCTTATTTCCAGGTTTTGTCTGACATGCGGCCACCCTTGGCATTCTGGTACAAATATGCAGAATTCCAAGTGCACTAAAGTTCAATTTTACTTCCTATTTTCTAGAGAAAAGGGACAGCAAAATAAGCGAGTTTTTTTATTAACATAAAGAACGTGGAGTGCAGGAGGAAGAGAAGAAAAAGAATGGAAAGACTCTCCCGACCTCAGCGAAGGGTATGGCACTCTGGAAAAATCGCTAAATTATTTGTGGTGCCAAGGAACTACTGTGGCCTCAAACTCGTGTAACTTTGCCCTCAAACGTGAATTGTGAGGTGAAGATGCGAAGAAATAAAACTGTGACGTGGTTACCTTCACTACACTAATTCTAGTTTTAGAATTTTTTCCAGAAAACAGTAAATTTGAAATCCTTATATTCACTGAAAATAAACTTTATCACTCGTCTCAAAAAATTCCAACCTTAAAACTTTGAAGATCTTCCACTTGAGTTTTCACAGCTATTCTATACAATGTAGTGCGTCCAAATGACGTAACTTTCAATTCTTTAAAAAATTTTAATATTTATGTGAATTTTATTAGAAAATTAGTATTTTATGACTTAATACTTTTAAAGGGCTATGCAAAATTTTAATAAAGAAAAAGTCGAAAATTTTTTCAGATAAAAAGCAGGTTACATTTAGGAGTGCTGAAGGTCTTTTCAAGGTCACTTAAAAAAATGGCTACACCTCTTTTTTACTTTGACAATCGTTAGAGCAGAAAATTTTAGGTGCAAATTTGTACTCAGGTCACAGGTACATTCTAACCTTTGAAGTTACTCTAAGGTCATTTAATTTAAATAAAATATGCATACCCCGTGCTCAAGGTCAAATTGGGCCTAGGACCTGAGTACACGTTCAAACTGAGTACACATTCGATTCTCGATGCAAAAAGGGGGTTTGCAATAGAATAATTTGACCTTGAAATAAACTTGAAGGTCATCGTCAAGGTCATGCTAAAGGACTAAATAAGCCTTTTAAAAGATAGTAACGGCTCGTTACGAAAAAATGTGTAAAGCTTCTATTCGGAAAGGTCTACAACCTTGTTTAAGTTCAAATGACCCTAGAGTAACCTTCAAGATCTTTTCAAGGTCAATTTATTTTTAACGGAAACGCCTTTGCACATCGGTAATCGATAGATCGGTACATTTTACGTTCGAATATTTACCTATTCCATAGGTCGATTTTAACCTTGACCCAGAGATATTCAGACCTTGTCAAGTTTAAATGACCTTAGAGTGACCTTCAAGGCTATGATATTCGTATGACCTGGATAAATATTTGAACGTGAAATTCGCCGCCCTATCGATTTCCCATCTAAGAAAAGATTTTTATTTTTTTAACTTGACCTTGGAAAAAACCTTGAAGGTCATCTTCAAAATCAAAATAAAGGTCACTACTCAATTATTTGTTGAAAGTTGTTTCAAGAATGACCTCGACCTCCTTGCAGAATATCTTGCCTGAGAAAATATTCAGTCATCCCGAAACTTTTGTGACACTCAGTATACACTGGAATCCGCAAATGATATAGTGTTGATTGTAAAGCATGAAGAGGAGGTGGGCCTAATTAGAGATTTGGAGAAATACTTATAAGACAGAAAGTCGATTTTAGTCGAAGTTATATAACTCATACGCTGGATTTAGATTGGAGCAGAAGAAGGAGGAGGACGAAGAAGAGGGCAGAGAGGAGGATGAGGAAAGAGAGGAGGCTGAGGAAAGATAGGAGGCTGAGGAAAGAGAGGAGCTGGACAGAGAGGTGGAGGAGAAAAGGGAGGAGGCGTTGTTGAAAGGGATGCGGAGGAGGACGATATGTAGTTCATGAAGCAGATATATAGAGATGGATGGAAAGGAGAGAGATCAAAAGTTTACAAGTGTATATAATGTGAACTCTGGTGTTACAGTGGAGGTCTTAGAGTGGTTAGAGTTTTAGAGGGTTATAGTGAAAAGGGATGATATTAGTGAAAAAGTGATTGAAGAAGTTAGAAGAAAGGAGAGGTAGGGCAATAAGATTAGCGCTATTGTAAAAACAAAGTACAGGAAAAGCAATTAATAGAAAGATAAGGGGATTATTAAGGAACAAAAATATAATAAATGGTATAATATGATAAAAAAGAAACGACTACCAAAGTATTTAGAAAAAGGATAGTAAAAAAGAACGTGGACGAAGATAGCCAGGTTTAGATTAGGGAACGAGGTAAGGGAAGGGATTTACTGGGAAAAGAAAAAGAACAGAAAGAGCATAGTCTGTACATGGGAACAAAAAACATGGTAGCGCTAACGAGAAGGATGTAAAAAAACAATGCAACATGAGGGAAACTGGCAAGGAATTGCAGTAAAGATTCTAGACAAGGATGAATTGGGTCAGGAGTGGATGAATGATTTAGAGGGTGCTATAGGAGATAATAGAAAAGAATAAATAAATTACAGAATGGATGTGAAAAAATGATAGAACGGAAATTTAAAGAAACGAAAGTCATATAAACCCTTAGACAATAGAGGGAAGGAAACGAAAGTCAGAAGAAGGTTAAGCGAGGGAAGCGCGGGTGGTTGATCAAAAGGGTAGTAAGTTAATGGTGTTAGAGGAACGGCGAGGAACTGTTCATTAGAGGTCGATGTGAGAGAAGTGGATTGAGTATGGGTGAGGAATACAAGTAGGCGAGGGGAGTGGAAGTAGAAGAAGTGAGAAAATCAAAAAAGGGGGGAGACTGAAAGTAGAAAAGGTGAGGGAATGAGTGGTAGAGGAAGGATGGGGATGCAGTGGGTTGGGCAAGGTGTGATAAGACGGTGAAAGAGGGGAGGCTAAAGTATGGTATGAGTGAGTGAATACAGAGAGGAGAGGGGGAGTAAGCATTAGTAAGTTGATGAGTTGTGTAGGAAAAATTAAAGGAGGGGAATGGGGGGTAGTGGAAGGAAGGGGATATGACCAGAGGTATAGGGTAGGGAAGTAGGAAAGGTAAGGTAGTGGGCAGATATTTGAGCATCTTAATTATCTATTAAACATACTTTTTTTGTGTGTGCACCGTTCCATTTTTTTCATTTCCTACATAGCGAAAACGTGTTAGAAATTATTTTTAGTTTAAATAGCTATTAAATTCTTTTTATGTTGACTGGAAACTTGAATCAAACCAAATATACAAAGGTCTAGTGGGATTAATTTGCAAGTATGCGGTGTCCATTTAGTGGGTTTGTCTCGATCCTTGTATACAAGCTCACACGTGTCAAATCAAAACCGAGGTTTGGCTACTGTGGTCAGTTACCCAACCCGATACTCAATGTATGTTGTAAGAGGAGTAGGGAATGCCAAATATATCGTTAAATTCAAAGAATAATATAAGCCGTTTTATGGTAGCAAAATATAGAGCATTCAGTTGAATATTTTTAATTTACTGTATATAGAGACAACATTATATTGCAATTAATTAGAAAATCTAAATTAATTTGTAGTGAAAAATTTTAGCAGCTTAAATTTATAGGCCATTTTCCATAATGTGACCCCAATTTTAGCCAAATTAAACGTTGAAGAAAAGTTTTAATAAATATCATATAGGTTTTAAAGCCGTTGATAAGATTTTTGAAAAATTATAAATTTAAACAGTTCGCCTAAAATGTTTTCAATTGGAAAGAATATTGGATAAGAATGCATTTCTATAACTGAATTTTTTTTGATAAATATAAAGCATTTCTTTACATGGTATAACACTGGAAATGCCATTAAGATTCTCAGCATTGTATTCTTAGCTACGGCTGATTCAATATTTTCTCAAGTTCTAATTAATTTTTATAACCCCAATGCTAATATTTTTGAATTGCTTTACATTCTTAGAAATTTCTGGAAAAGTTTTTAATCTATGAAATGCGCCATAAAATTCCTATAAAATTCTAGACATCTCTTCAAATATAATTGCAACTTCAAATATTACATTGAAAATTCATTGGAAAATTGAAAATACCCAACAATATATTAAATACTTTTAAGAAATGTTAAATCCTTGACCATTTTTAAAGTTTTTTAAAATTACTATAAATTTTTGGCAATACTTTAAAATTCTTAAAACACTTTAAAAACACTCAATTTTTGAAAGCTTCTGAAACTTTCTATAAATTATTTCACTCAATATTTTAAATCTTTTGAAATTCCTGGTTTTTTTAGCTAATTTAAAACATCTTCCGAATTTTCAAAAATACATAAATATGTTTTAAATTATTTCAAACTTCGTAAAAAGACCAAAATTAATTAGAAATTCATTCATACCTTTAAAAATATCTAAAACCCTCTAAAAAATCATTTATTTTTGGAAAGACACTCGAAATGCTTAAAAATATCCTAAAATCATTAAATGTTCCTTGACATTTTTTTAATCTCTTAAAATTACTTTGGAATGTTTTTAAATACTCTAAAATATTTTAAAAGACTCTAAAATATTTCAAATTCCTTATAATCTTTATAAGTACTTAAAAATTTTTCTAAATCCCTTGAATTCTTTGAAGGCTCTTGAAATGTTTTTGATTGATTTAAAAATACCCCATAATCTTTTGAAATCCCTTCAACTATAATTAAAATATATCGAAAATTTCTTTTAATCTTATTATATACCTTCATACATTCTATATCTTTTAAAATCTTATGAAATCCTTTGAAATTTTTATTTACTTGAAAATTACTTTAAATTTGCTTTGAAACGTCTTCGAACCATTGGGATCTATTTGACCTTCCCTCCCTTAGATATTTAAAGTGTTAATAAATCCTTCGAAATTTTTAATCCGTCTTGAAAATTCTTTGTTTCTTTTAAAAAAACTCCAAAATGGTCAAAATTATTTGAAATTTACTTTGAGTTATTGAAATCAATTGAAAATCCCTTGAAATCATTGAAATCATCACAAATCATATTAATCCAATTCGAATGTTTTCAAATATTCTAAAACTTTTTAACTGCCAAAAAATCTTTTTAGATTTTTTGAAATTCGAGTAAATTATTGAAAAGCATAAGAATATTTTTTAAGTCCCTTAAAATACTTAGAAATTCCTTAACAATTTTTCAATCTCTTGAACATGCGTTAAAGTTTTTCGAAATTCCCTAAAATATTTCGAATCCTTAAAAATATTTGAAATATTTAAAAACATTTTTAAATTCCTTGAAACTTTATGGAGTTCTTGAAGTTTGCTTGGGATTTTCAAAAATACCGTTAAATTTGTTTTTCATCTTTTTAAAAAATTTCAGATTATTTGCATCTATTAGAAATCCCTTCAAAAATTTTAAAATATCCTAAATCTTCTAAAACTCTGTCAAATCATTGGAATACCTTGAGAAATTTTAAAATCCTTAAGAAACATAAAAATCGGTCGAAATCTTATGAAACCCCTAGAAATCTTGTAAAATATCCTGAAACTTTCTAAATTCTATTAGATTGTTTAACATGATCTAAAATTCCAGTAGAATCTTAGAAAAAGAATCAATAATTTTCTAAATCCCTTAAAACGCTTAAAATATGGAATATTTTTAAATATCTTGAAATTTATGAATTTTCGAAAAATGTTTTTAATTGCCTTAAAATATTTGGAAACCCTTAAAGTCATTGAAATGAACAGAAATCTTATAACATCCCTTAAAATCTTTTAAAGTGTGCTCCAACCTTCAGATTCTATGAAATAGTTTTATATCTTCTAAAATTCGAGGAAGTTATTAAAACAATTTTTCAAATCTTCTAAAATCCTTAGAAATTCTTTGGAAAATTGGTTAGCTGTGAAAATCCCTTGGAATCTTTTTAAATCCCCTAAAACCTTTAAAATATTTTTTCCGTAAGATCCTATGAAATACCTTCAAATGATATTAAAATATATTGAAAATCCCTTAGAGTTTTTTAAAGTTCCCTAGAATATTTTAAATTTAATAACATCTTTTTAAATCGTCTGCAGGGTTTCAAAGCTCCTAAGAATCACTTATTATGATTAAAAATACCAAAAAATTTCAAAATCATTTAAAAGCACTCATAATTATTGAAATCTATTAGAACTTCTAAAAAATATTTGATTTCTTTTGATACCTCTTGAAATTTTGAAGCCTTATTGAAACTCCTCTTGACGTTTCAAAAATGCTATAAAATCTTGAAAATGCTTCAAGTTTACATAGCGACCCTAGAAAGTTACAAAGAAAGATTACAATAGTAATAATTAATTAAAAATAATATTACACTATCAAGAAAATATTTGGCTTAGAAGTTTTTCATATTGAAAGAAAATTATTATTCTTTATGTTTGTATTTCTGTAACTGCACAGGAATTTAAGCATCCCGCTTCGATGATAACCGAAGATTTCGATGATTTCGATGATAGTGAGAGTCAAATTTTTTTGCAATTAATAGAATTCCTTTCAATATTCGTATTGATTATTATGACCCATATATGGTTACGTTTTGTTTTATACGATTTGACGCCCTTTTTAAAAATAAAACTTTATATTTTTCTGTGAAGTTCTCGGAAATATAACACACGATTTGTCAGCAATATGTTCGGGTTAGCATTAGAAGCTTTAATACGGTTCGTTACCCCAAAGACGTTAGATTCAATAGAATGCTTTTGATTATTTCTGTTGATCGTGCTTACTCGATCGGCTCCTTGAAAGATGTTGATTTTCCGCTCACCTGACCACATTCAATCCTCCTGGAAATTTGATTCTCTTCAATAAATAATCTAATGGAACGGACAACGTTCCGAGATAGCGATTCGTATCAAGCTTCAAGATTGATTTTGGTTTATCGGTTCATAAAGTCCAAATAGGGTTATCATTTATTTCAGCGCCAAATTGGGTTTCTTATTGATTATGATTAATTTTTGAAGATGGGTTTGATATTTTTCTGAAATAAAAAAATCTAAAATATATTTATTGCATAAAAGCTATAAACGAAATTAGAAAAATAGAGAAGTAGACAGTAAGACAAATAATAAATAGACTATAGATAAACTATAACTGATAGAAAATAGACAATAATAAATAAATAAATAAAAATTGACAATAGAAAAAATGTGTCGACTCAATTAAAAAAAATATTCCTAGTAATTTCAAGTTTCAAATTAAAGCCTTATAAATTTAATAATATATCATTTAAAGCGTTGAAGTAATACAAATATTTTGAGAAGTGGTCGAAACTGAAATTTGGGCGTTAAAAATCTCGTTATCCAAATTAAAAAATTATTCTTTTAATGCCTTCAAATAAAAAAGAAGCGGAAACTGAAAACTCTTAGATAAAGTTTTTGCATCATTAGAGAGTACGAAATTCAATAACTTTACATTTTGGGCAATCAAATTGTGGCAGATTGAAAAGTAATCACTAAAAATTTCTCAACTATTGTGACTTTTTATTTTAAATTATAGACAATCGCACAATAGGGGAATAAAATCCTTTAAATAAAATTAATGTAAATACCATATTTCATTTAATTTAAAACACTTTAAATTTTAATGGTTTCAAGATTTTCTATTAGAAGGCTGATTTTCTAACCCAGACAGTTAATTTATCAACAAAAAGAAAAATTTTCAACAAGATAGTTTAACTTTAAACTATATTGTTGAATTTTCTATGGTTGAATCTTAAAAAGAAATTTAAACAAAAATGGTTAAATTTCCAATCCAGAAGGATAGAATTTTTTAGAAGACAGGTCAATTAAAAAAATACGAATCTTTAACAAAATAGTTGAATACATGGCCAAAAACATGAATCTTTAAAATAATGTTAAATTATCAACAAAAAAGATAAATGATCAACAAGGTTGTTTCACAATAGTTTTATTTTTAATCGAGTATTAAACATTTTCAGCGAAAATAGGAATTTTTGACAAAAAAGTTGATTTCTAATCAACTTGTTTAACGTATAAGCTAAGAATATGAAATTTTCTACGAAACATTTGCATTTTCAAAAAACAACATCATTATTTTTTCATCAAAAAGATATTTTAGTCAAAAAGATTAATTTC
>NC_046665.1:94645556-94658951 GCF_010883055.1 Belonocnema kinseyi
ACGATGCATTTTTAACCAATAAACGATTTTTTTTTAAATTAGCTCAAACCTCATCTGAATTATTGTAATTTGTCGAAAATCCATCTTTTTTGGGAAAAAATAATTTAATTTGTTGAAAATTCAACTTTTTTGTACAAAGCTCGTAAATTTGGCTAGGAAAGTGAAAGTAATTGATGACTTTCTTTTTTGATACTTAAAAATCTCCCGTGGTTAAAATTTAAATGCGTGTTGAATATTTAACGTTTGGGTATTTTTAGTCATAAATCGGGAAGACGTAGCGATTTAAAAATTTTTATTGGATTAACTTATAGATAAGGTTTTCAAGACTGATGTATAAATTTCAGATTTTTTCTAGAATTTTGCTAGATTATATCACGAGTTGAAACCGGTGTTAAAATTGTACAAAAATTCTAATTTTTTTCCAAACTCCTTACGTTGTATATTATTTTCAAAAGGTCAAAAATATCTTTAATAAGAGTCCTGAAATGCGGAATTTCATGAGTTTCCCAAAAGTTCGAAAAAAAGGTTTTCGGTTATCATGAATAATTAATCAGGTTTAAAAATTATGAGTGTTTCTTACAACCCCTAGAGCTAGCGCTGTAGAAAGTTGTCGACTGAAGAGGATTTTCTGTTTTTATTTTTTTTTATTTATTGTTTTATGACTAATAAAACATTCGGATTTTTTGTATTAGATCTACAAAAATTCATAAGCTTAAATTTGATGTATTGTAACTCTTGTTCAAATTTTAATTTTTTCCCGTACTAAGGTAGTGTTAAAGTGCGACTCTTAACCTTGAAAACACAATATAATAGGTGGCGGTCCTGCGGACCTAACCACAAAATCAGTAAATACAATGGTTTTCGTCAGGGGAAATTTGAGACACTGCATTGTTTTTGAATTTTATTTTTTTTTTTAATACAGTAAGGGCAACCGAAATGATTTAATCAGCCTTAAGAGAAGGTGCAGTGATATATAAATCGTGATAATAATGATATTTTTTATATTTAAAAGCAAAAAAATGAA
Source organism: Belonocnema kinseyi (assembly GCF_010883055.1). Classification (NCBI taxonomy): domain Eukaryota; kingdom Metazoa; phylum Arthropoda; class Insecta; order Hymenoptera; family Cynipidae; genus Belonocnema; species Belonocnema kinseyi. Next base: position 94,646,581 of record NC_046665.1, read on the forward strand.
TTATTTTAAATGCTCCTTGTCGGCCCCTCTATTCACTATCGACTTTTTAGGTTGAGTCCGCAAGACCGCCACCCATTAGATTTTCTTCTTAACTTTAATTTTAAAACACTGCAGTTATTTCTGATTATTAAAACTGGGGTCGCCGACAAATTGTATTATAGATATCGATGGCTAACATCCCGTGCAGATGCAGTTATGGTAAAGTTCTAGGGGCGACAGCAGGACCAAACTCCGGGACGGAAGATACACAATGGTGTTGGGTGCCTAGAAGCTCCCCTAGACACAGCCTAATTGAGCTTAACTATTTTAATGAGACGCCTTGCCAAGGATAGTTTCGCGGACAGGAGCGTCCCAATTTCATTGACCTCTCCCATACTTCTCCCTAGGGAGATTTATACAGAGTTTCTCACCACCAAGTACTCGCCACAATAATTAGAAATTATAATGGACTTGTTCTAATGTTTTATGGCTGTTGGGTAATAGCGGAGCCAATTCCATTCCCAGAAGATTGAATCATCCGAAATTAATTAATTTATTAATTCATTTTAAATTGTTGGGATCGAAATGATGTTATTCTTCTAATTTATGGACACAACTAATCTTCAATTTTCAATTGAAATTTTTAATAACTATTTATTTATTACAAGTTTTTGAACACTTAAATTAGAGCTTGAGTTTGGTTCTGCAATCCACGCATACCAAGATAAGTATTGACCAATTCTATTCCAAAATTAGGCTTATGCTTTTGAATCCAGCTTATGGTGGGGACAGAATATAAGAAAAAAAAAAGAAAAAAGGTTGGATATTACAGAAAATATTTTTTTACATTTAAATGTAATTTTGGATTTTTTGTGAATAATGCAAGTTACTTTTGAAAATAATATATTAATATTATTTTTAATTTTTCTTATATTTTCATGGGATCAAATGAAAGACGAAAAATTCCATGTAATCTTCGAATGATTGTAAAAAACTAAAAGAAAGTTCACGGTATAATGATATATTTCAATACCAAACCATTTTGACCTCATCATCTAGACATTTTTATACAAAATTTTATAATTTGAAATAGAATTGGTCTATGATCAGTTTTTTTAATGTTCCATCAATATTATTTTTCTAAGATTCTTGAGAAAATTAAAAAATATTTTTGATGATATAAGATGTTTAAAAATAAATAGCAAAATATTCATAAAATTCGTTTATTTTACAGGATCAAAAAAAATTATGAGAAAAAAATCGGAGACAATTGGGAAAATATTTAGGATATTTAGAATTTTTAAAGAAAAAAAAATACATTTCGAAAAACTTTCAAGTTTTAAAATATTCTCAATCTTTTCAAAACTCCTAAAATGTCTGATAATAATTTTAATAATACGAATTTTTCTTAAAATGTTTGAAAAGTTCTGCGCATGTAAAATAGTTTATCTAAGATCTTGCACATCTTTTTTTTACAAATTTTCAAATATTTTTAAATGATTTGAAACCTTTATAAATTTGCTTAAAGTTTCTTTACCAAAATCTCAAAAATTCTACAAATTCACCAAGTTGAAATTTTTATATTATACATTTTGTAATCGATTGAAATTTTCGAAATATCTTTTAAACTTACAAAAATTTTTTCTACAAATTTATGAAAAAATTTTTCACGCTTTTTCAAAATTTCAGGAAATCACCTCAACTGTTTTGAAATACTTTCCAATTTTGTCTTGGAATTCATGTTCAAAATTAAAAAATCATTAACAATTTTTCCATGGATCTCAAAAAAAAGTTCTTCTTCTTTAACTCTTTGAAAACTCAAAAAAAAACTTATACTAAAAATTATCCAGGAAGATCTAATCATTAGGTTCTGCCTCTATTTATCTATGAACAAACTTTTTTTTTTATTTTTCCAAAATATAAATTTGGTTAAAATCCTTTATAAATCTACTTAAATCTTAAAGCATTTTTCAATATTTTATTTTGACTTCTAAAATTTGTAAACATGTTTCATAATGATTCGAATTTTTCCTTAGATTTTTTAAATTTCTGAAAAATTAATAAAACTGCCTCAACATTTTGCGGATTCTTTTAGATATATTTTGAAATATTCTAGACAGATTATTTTGTTTGTTAAATATTATCTTAAAATGTTTACCACAAAATAAAAAATCACTTTAAATTTTCCTATCAATCTAAAGAAAATTTTCTAATTCAACTGAAATATTTAAAATTCTTAGAAAGCTTCCTTTTCTTTCGAACTGCTAAAAAGTCAGCACTTAAGAGAAAAACTGAATTCTCTACACGTTTTAAACAATTGTTTAATCATTTCACTTCTAATTATCACGATTAAAATTACAAAAATTTCTTCTTAAATTTTTCATATTTGCAAAATTAAAAACTTTTGCTTCAAAATCTTCTACATTTTTTTCATCATTTTTTAGAAAGATTATAATTTTTCAAACTTTCCTGTCAGAATTTATTTTTTGAAAGTTATTATTCTTTCAGACGATCGTTTTCCTACGAGAAAATAAATTTCTAGTTAAGAAGGAGGTTTGAATATTTGGAAAGGGTTAACGATGGAGAATCAAGTGCATAAATTAACGAAGCGTCGTCGCTTTTAAGCTAAAGTACTCTTAATTCATGGTAATCTACGAGCAAATTAGTGCGCACTGCCATCCACTCTTCGTCTGCGGAATTTCATTATGTGCGCACATAAATGTAAAAATAATTCAGGTGAAACCCTCGCATTAAGTCCTTCGAGTCAAGAAGGACATTTTGAAACGTGTGAATACGAAATAAAAAAAAAGACTCATAACTGCAGCTTGAGCAAACATAAGCGAGCTATTTAAACTTTTAAAATGCGGAGAATATATTATGAGTGGCTAAAAAAATTCGCACAGTGATCTTTTTTTGTCAGCCATGTCCTTAAATATAAATGATATGATAAATCAGACACCCTGACAAGAAATTTTTTGTTTAAATCAACTTTTCAGAAGACATACACGATATAAGTCTCTTTTCATTCATTTTCTTATCAGGATGTCTATGTTATCATAATATAATTAAGAATACGGCATTTATAAGCATTTTTGAATGAGAATTTCAAAAATTGTGTTTTCTATCTTTATTAATAATAATTACATTATTTGGATTTCGCGGCAAAATGTAACGCTTCAAATCGGAAAGGGTGCTTAATTTGAATTGTAAAAGAAGTAAAAGTAATAGACAACATATTATTCCCATCAAGATTAATAACATTAATGCAACAACATTTTTTTCCCCTAATACATTTTAAACACTTTTTGTTAAGTTTTCAAATCAAAAAGATACATTTTCATTCTCAGAAATTAATGTGTAAGCAAAATAATGAATTTTCAAATGAAAAGATAAATTTTCCACCAAAAAAGAAACGAATTTTCATTAAAATAGTTCACTTTCCAATCACACAAATGACGTTTTATCTGATGAGAGCACTCTTCTACAAAAATAAAAGGGATTTTCAGCAAATAGTTGAATTTTCACCTAAAACAGATAAATTTTAAACTAAAAAAAAAATTATTAAATGTTGAATAAAAAACTTAATTTCCAATGAAATAAAAGTAAATTTTTAATTAAATAAAAGTAAATTTTCAACGTAAATTTTAAAGTAAATTAAAAATTTTTTAAAATAATTAACATTTCAACCAGGAAGATTAAAAAATCTTTCGATTTTTAAAGGATATTCCCACCATAAAGATGAATTAGTTCTCCAAGAAGATTAAATATTCTCCCTCTATTTCGAATTTTCAATAAAATACAGAAATCTGAAACCAAATATTTGAATTTTCAACATAATAATAGAAAACATCATTTTTAACAAAATCATTGAATTTTGAACATAAAAGGTTTTATCAAATAAAATTTATATTTTCAGTTGGAAATTAATTCTTTTGGTTGAAAGCTGTTTTTCTAATTTACTTTTTAACTGCGGATTTAACTATTGTAGTGTCAACTTGTAAATTTATCTTTTTTAGTCGAAAATTTATATATCACTGAAACTGTATCTGTTTTTGGTAGAAAATTAATCTTTTGGGTTAAAAGTCCATATTTTTCAAAATGTTAAAATTGTAGCTTTTTGATTTGAAAGCTCAACGAAAATTGTTTAAAATGTATTAAGACAAAACATTTTTGTTGTATTAATATTACTAATCTTCTAGTCGTATGGTTGGTTTTATACTTAGAAGAATTTATAAATTGTGATATTGCGCCAACCCACAATAAGGCACTGTCTGATGTCAATAATATGCTGTCTATGACTTTGACTTCTTTTACCATTAAAATTGAGTACCCTTTCTAATTTCAAGCGATACATTTTCTAGTGAAATTTAAATGATGCAATTAACATTGATAAGGATAGAAAATATGATTTTTAAAATCCTAATTTGAAATGCCTATAAATGCCGTATCCTTCCTTAAATCGTGATGATAAAAACATCCTGACAAGAAAATGAATGAAAAAGGGCTGAAATTATGCATGCCTTCTAAATATTTCATTTCGTAAAAAAATTTCTTGTCAGAATGTCTGAATTAGCACATCATGTACATTTAAAGATATGGCTAACCAAAGAAGGTTACAACCACTTCATTAAACAAAATTTGTATATTTTATGGGTATTGTGTTCCTTTTTCCCGTATAAGATAAAAAGTACGCAAAACTCAGATTTGCGAGATAAGTGAAATTTCAAAATAAAAACTTAGTTTTCAATATTCAAACTTAATTATGAAGTTTATACACTACACTTCATTAAAAGCTCGATATTCTAAAATATTAGAAACAAAATATGTTTAATTTTCATAGATTTTTAAAAAGTATAAGGGTTCAGCTCAACAACTTTTGATAACAATTTTAAGAGGCTGAAGAGATTATTAAAACTTTCGTTGAAACTTTTGAATCAGAACGGTTTTAGACTCATTTTAATTCATAAGCGAAAATTTAGATTGCGACATAAACTATTTCAAGATTTTGAAATGGAATCATTTTTTAACTGAAATATATATGAGTTTTAAAGCAAAAATATGAAATTTTAACAAAGAAGTATAAATTAAAAGAAGTTTTAACAAAATAGTTTTAAACACATAGCTTGAATCCTTAAACAAAAGAAAATATTTTTCAACGAAATAGTCACGAATTGTCACCATAATCATAACATTAACTTCAACATTAGGGTTTCGAATAGTCCCTAACTTTATCAGGTTTTTCGTGACTTTCTGGAATTACCTGATCTGTAGGAACTCTGTAATTTAAAAAAATATATGCTTACTTTACTGCGAAGTGTTTTTGCAAAATTATATTTAGTAATTATGACATACTTTTGTTCAAATAATAAATTCTATGCTTTTTATCCTATAACTCACACAATTTCTACCATTAAAAAAATAATTTGTTATACAGCGTGAAGTAAGCACTCACAACAATAATTTCCAATCATTTCAAGTAGTTTCGAGAAATATTAAAAAAGGTGTCATACGCTTATCAATAATTGGCTTCTCTTTCCAGAATGAAAAAATATAATAGAATTGAATGCAATATTTACTACATTTTTCAACGAGCGGTTTTATGACGAACAATAACTGAATAAATTTATTTTGTATACATAAATGAATTTACATATCCATATCCTTTTATTGTCTAGCCTCTGATCATTTTATTTTATAATCAAATGAGATTTTTATAGTAACAAAGTGTAGATTAATGTGAGAAATAATTGGATTTCTCGTTATAGGAGGAAATTGCATTTGGACAGAGCATACGAAGTCCAAATTATTAATCGTTGCTCGGACATGTAGCTTAATTATACAAACGAAACAGATCAAGTCATTTCAAAGCAATCCGTCGTGTGTGGGGCTGTAAAGATTGCCTTTAATTGAAAAATGCGATTAGAGAACGAAAACACGTTTCTGCAATGTGTCGGCTTAATGCTTCTTTCTTGTTCTCGTAGAGAAAAATAAAAAAATCGAAGTACCTTTGAAAGACGTAATTGTATAAAAATAAATCTGACGCAGAGAGGAATTTTTTTTAACGGTTTAAAAAGGATTAAAAAGTGAAATAATACTTGGCTGGGTACCTGAAGATCAGTTTCTTTAGCCAGCCATTTTGGATCAAAATGTAAAAAGTTAGAGAAATTTAAAAATTCTCAAGACTAATTTTTTCACAATTTGAAAATTCTATGTACGGATAATCATAGTGCGCATAGAGGTGAACAATTTATGCACGCAACTATTTTGGATAGAAATCAAAGTACCAAAGTTACCAAAGTTTTTTTTTATTGGAAAAAACAGCATCAAAAATAAAAAAATAAGTTTTTGGAAAAACGATACAAACTACGAACAAAATTTGTGGAAAATTCATTTACTTGTTCTGGTATACGAAAAGCTATTTATGAAAAAAGGAGTGTTGGCTAAATGCTTCCATCTCTTTGAAAAATGGGATAGATTAACTTCAAAAATGTGGTAAGTCTCGTCTTTTTATAAAATTGTTGTGAACGTTTATCTTTTTAATTGTTTACATTTAATCATTTATTTTTACATTATCAATCCCAGAAACAGATTTTTACGAATTTAGGTTCGTCTGTCTGTAGATTTTTAGTTTTCTAGCACGATAACTTACGAAAGAATTGACAGATTGGATTGCCCTTTGATACTTTAATAAATTTAAATATAGTTTGATATAATAGTGTTAAACATAAAGAAAAAAAGTTTTCATTTTGGACAAAATCGAGTGCTATGCACGAGATACGTGACAAAAATGTATTCGTTAAAGCCGCAAGAGCTTTAACTAAAAAGAATACGCAATCTCAAAATTACAGTTGTCGATGCTTTGACCTTTAATTTTGAAAGGTCTATAAAAATGTAGGGGAACTGCAAAGACCGAGCGCGCAGCACGAGGTAAATAGATAATCGACTGCGAAGCGCGTCTGCCTACAGTCGCACGCCCTAGGCGCGCTCAACACGGTGGGCACAAAATTTTGCGACGTCTTTACGACATTGTTACGACAACTTCACGACATCTTTACGACATCCTATGTCCATGTCGTTTCGATGTCTTTGTGATATCGTAAAGACACCTTAACGACATAACACAGGATGTCGTAAAGTTGTCGTAAAGATGCCGTAACGATGTCGTAAAGACGTCGCCAAACTTTGTGCCCACTGAAAACCTTGCGTGTGAAGCGGGCGACGCTCCCAGCGCGCGATGAGAGTGTTTCCGCTCGGCGGGCACATATTTTTAAAAATAAAAATGCAGTCGAATATTATGAATATAATAAATTACGAGTATCATTATGATATTTTTTAACTAGAAAATTATTTAAATAATTAAATAAAGCTTTTGAGCGACCGGTTGAAGTAGATTGGTTTCAGGACTTAAATATTCTCGAGCATGTCCGCTTAAATATCTAAAATTAAAAATGTAGGACAACTAATAAATTTAGAATTCGTAATTAGAAATGTAGAGTTAGGCGTGATATAGACATATATAATTGTGCTAACTTTGGCTACTTCTTTTTTCAATCAAGAAAATATAAATAGCCAAAATAGTTTGATAGTTATTCTACTTCCTTTATTTTAAACATTTTTTTTATTCTCTAGCACGCAAATTTTATGGGTTCACTAATTGGCTGACTGTACGTTTCAGATCAACGCTAATTTGATTGATTCAAACTCATTTTTATTTGTAAACAAAACACAGAATGCGAATTTTGAGGTTTGTAATTGATTCGCAACTTTCATGTTTATTCATATTTCATATTAAGATGCTCAAATAAATCAAATGTGATTGCACGCAGAGAAAAAATCTTGCTGGTTGGCATCCGAAAATAGTGAGAAAGAATTTTTAATTTGGTTAATACCGTTTGAGTTGTAAATTAACGAAAAACAACATTTCCGAAACCGTAAAATTCCCAAAAAATTGCCAAACCTATAACTAAATGTCAATTTGAAATTTTCGATTCAAAAAATTCACAAAAAATAATATTCACGACAGTTTTAATTGTTACTGAATTTACTCATTTCCGATATAAGATAATTTCTAAAATAAAATAACTGAAATTTTAAAAATATCCGACAATATAAAATTATGGAAAAAATAGATAAAACAACAAACATGTTTACAAGTAAGACTGTTTCATTTATTATTTAATAATTTTCGAATTGTGAATATTTTAGCTTTTTCAAAAGTAACCTTGCGACATTAATTAAAGAATGGCTAATTTTCAACAAGAGTTGCATTTTCAACCAACAAACATTTGTCATTAAAATAACCAATACATTTTATTGAAAATAATACATTTTTTAGCCAAAAGGGCGATATTTTTTACAAAAATTTGATTTTTTAGACTAATAATTAACTTGTTGAACGAAAAGATGAATTTTAAACCTGAACGATTAGTTTTCTATAGCAAAAGAGGCATAATTAACCAATTTTTCTTTTAATAATTAGTTGAATGTTCAACGAGAGAGATTAATTTTCCAGACAAAAATTTTGACGAAACAGATGAGCTTTTCAGAAAAAGTATAAATCTTTAACAACAAAATTAATTTTTAAGAAAGCTATTCAACTTTCAACAAAAGAGTTGCATTTAAAAAAATCGAACGGTTTATATTTCAATTGAAAAAAAGCATAATTTTCAACAAAATTCTAGAAATTTAAAAGCAAAAAAGCGCATTTTCTATATTGTATAAATGTTCATTATTCAACCCAAAAATATAAATTTATTAGCAAAAAATTAAATTCCCTACTAAAAAAGACAGATTTAAAAGGAAAAATGAAATAGTTACATTTAAATTAAAAAAGTTTAATTTTTAATGCAAAAATTGAACAGGAAATTAACTATCATCAAAAATGAAAATTTGTATGATAATAATAATTATGATTATAATAATTAATGATAAATAATAATAATTTGTATGATAATAATGAAAATTTGTATGAAAAAAGAAAATTTTTATTTATAAAATTTTAATTTTCACAGAAATTAGACAGAACAGATCGCGCACTCTGCCAAGTGGAAAACTCCCGCGTTGGTCGGCCAGTGACGTGCGCGAGACCGTACAGGTACAGTGGTGGGAAGTAGAAGACCTTGGCCACTTGGAATATCCAAGCTCACAGTAAGGAAAAAAAACAAATAAGTTAATGAAAATGGTTTCGTGGGGATTGGCATACGCACTAAATTTTAACAGTTTATGGACAAAAAGAGTTTTTTCGTTAAATTCCTGAAAATTAATAAATAATGTTGTACTTTAAAAGCAATTTTTATAAACAAATATCCTTATTAGGTATTTTCATGGAATAATTAAAGTTTTTTATCATGAAATCGATCATGTATTTCTTGAAATTAAAACGTATGTATAATACTTGGCTACGAAATAAAAATTAATAATGGTTCGAACTACCTTAATTAAGAAATGCATTATTTAGTTATTTCTGAAGGTACAAACTTAATTTCCTAGATGCAATTAACTGTAAATAACTAACTTCCAAATTTTTAAGAAAATTTTAATGACAGTAAAGAATTTATTATTGTAAAGAACAATTGTTTAAACAAATTTTATCATTTTATGTGTATATAAACAAAATAACGCTTTTTTACGAAATCAACAGCCAGTTATTTAGCAATAATTTTTTGATGTGATTTGATAACATTTGAAAACTGCTTAACCAAACGTAATTAACAAATGCATTATTTGGCTATTTTTCAGCATTTAAACTTGTTTTTTTTTTGTGTAATCAACTAATAATAATACATTTTTTAATTCAATTAATAATTCAATAAAGATCTACTATTCTTATTGAAAATGCAATCAATGTAACCATAAAGGGTATATAATATAAGATTTTTACAAGTATTTCAAAGTTGGGGATATTATTGTGAAATCAAACTAATTCTAAGAAAAAACTTTCGGTTTAAATGATATCGTTTACAAATACATTAGCCAAAAAATTTTGCTTTTTGAATTGTTCATTAAAATAAAAATAGTAGATCGTTATCGCAATATAAAAAAGTTGAAAAATGTGTTATTAACAGTCGATTACACAAAAAAACTAGTTCGAATTCTAAAAAATAGCCAAATAATGTATTTGTTAATTAAGTTTGGTTAAACAATTATCAAATGTTAACTGTTCATAGAAAAAAAATATTACTTATTAACTGGCTGTTAATTCCGTAAAAAGCGGTATTTTATTTATAAATACATAAAATAATAAAAACTTATTTGTACAATTTTTGTTTACAATAATAAATTGCTTAGTGTCATTAGAATGTTCTTAAAAATGTAAAAGTTGGTTATTGACAGTTAATTGCAATGAAAAAATCAAGTATGTGCCGCCAAAAATATCCAAATAGTGCATTTGTTGATTAAGGTAGTTTAAACAATTATTAACATTTATTTGGTGACCAAATATCATACTTAGGTTTTATTTCCATGTAATATATTATATATTCTATAGAAAAAAACTTGATTTATTCCATCGAAAATACCTGGTATGGATATTTAATTAATAAAAATTGCTTTCAAAATAATAAATTATTCATTAAATTTTATTAATTTAATTAAAAAACTCTTTTTGTCAATCAATTATTTAAATTTAGTGCGAATCAAATGACGAATTGCCGCCGATCCTTACAAAACCATTTTTATTCACTTATTTGTTTATAACAAATTCGATATAGCCGCTATACTTCAAAAGTCAATTTTTTTCAGTTTTGTTATTAAATAAACGGAAAAACGCAAAATTTTATCAGCTTTCATTTAAAAATAAAGTTAAAATCGGATAATAATTGCCTTCTGAAAAGCAATGTGTCCTCTAACGCTTTTTTCGCCCCACTGTGGAGCGTGCGGATTTGGGATAAGTAAGCCTTGGAATAAGTAAGAGTTTAATGCATTTGATCAATTCTTAACATTTTATTAAGTGATAAAATTTCGTTAATATAGATTAAACAAGTTTGCAATTACAGTCTCAGCAATTAATAGGAAAAGCAATTTGTACAGGCTCGACGTCAAAAAGATGAAATTTTATACTGAAGTCTCGAGTGATCAAATGCCCTGTTTATTAGCGAGTACGTGCAATTACGAATCCGTCAATTAGCTTACTGTGCTAAATACGCGATTGCCAACTGTGTGCGATTACAACCTAGTGATCACAATGGCGCCGGCCAAAACCCGCCATGTGAACATCGATTTTGGCCCGGATTTCGAATTGCGCGTTAATATTTATCAATAAACCTGGGTCAACTCACGAACAGCTATTAGTCGCTTCCCTGGGTTTTCGTATTAATCTTCGGAACCGGTCGGGCGCTCTTTTAAAATTACTTTAGCAAAATCGAAAATTGTTTGAAAATGCTATTTTAATTTTTAGTTATTGCTCATCAGAAATAAAGTTTTTTCTCAAATCAGGGTTCATATTTATAAAAAAAATTTTAGGTATAAAAACAACCTTGCACCCAGGAGAATAATTATTTTATTGCAATAAAATTTTTTTTCTAAATTGATCCTAAATACTTTTAGTGAGAACAGTCATACATGATATTATGAAAAGTCATCCATAAATTACGTAATACTTTTTGGGATTTTTTTGGGATCAAGAAGATAGAAGAATCTTTGACCAAACAGTGATTTTTCATAACATAATAATAATTTTGAATAAAGGTTAATTTTTAATCAAACTTGACAACAAATTAATTATAATAATTCATTTCAAATAATTTTAGAACAGAAAGGGAATAATTAAATTTTCAAGTTAAATAATTAATTTTTATCAAAAAAGGAGCATTTAAAAGAAAATGGTGAAAATTTTTTATTCAAAAATGAATTTTCAACGATGAGTGTAATAGGTGATAATTCCACAGCAAATATTATAATTGTCAAAAACAGTTAACCAACAAAAAAAATAATAAATTTGAAAAAAAACTAGTTGAATCCTCAACCAAAGCAAATTGATTTGTAATCAAAGTAGAGGAATGTTAATAAAAGGTGAAATTTTTAACAAAAGAATTTTTCAGTGAAAGAAGAAAATAAATGTTAGAAAAAATGTTAAATTTTTGAACAAAAGAAAACTTTTCTATAAGAAATTTAAGCTTTGAATAAATAATACAAATTGAAAAAATGTGTGTCTTCTACTAAAACAGGTTAATTTATAACACAAAAAGCGAAAGTTTCAACAAAGGATTTGAATTTTTAAACCAGAAAGATTGTATACTCAATAAAGAAAAAAATCACATATATTAAAAATTTTTTATCAAAAAAGACGAATTTTCTACAAAACAGTCAGGTTTTTAACCTGAAAATATGAATTTTCAAAAGAAAAAGTTAAAAAAAAAAAATGAGTTTAAAGACAAAAAAAAACAAGAAATTTT
>NC_046665.1:94659051-94667586 GCF_010883055.1 Belonocnema kinseyi
TCTTAACTAAAGAAATTAATTTTCTACCAAGATAGACGAATTTACACGCCAATATTCGAATTTGCAATCAAAAAAAGAAGTTTTCAATCAAAAAGAAAATTTTTCAAATGGGGAAAAATAGTCTACCCAAACAGCTGAATTTTTAATTTAAAAAATAATAATTCTGAATGAAAAAATTAAATAGTTCAATTGTCACCATCAAAAATTAGCATTTAAGAAAAGATTAATTTGAAATAAAATAGTTAAAGTTTCGACTGAAGCAATGACGACTAAAAAATTATTTTTGTGCTAAAAAGACGAATTTTCTACAAAACAGATGAATGTTTAATAACCAATTTAATTTTTAACAAAAAAATTGAGTTTCTTACAAAAGATGACGAATATTTATCCCAAAATAATGAATTTTCAACCAAACATTAAAAAAAGATATTGAACATTAAACATGTTTAATAAAAAAAAATTTTAACAAAAATTTTATAAATTTTAATTCAATAATAAAATGGCAAACATATTTATATTACTTTTGACCCAAAGGTAAATTCTCAACAACAAAATTTGAATAACAACTCACGTTTGTCAGGCTTCCTTATTATCAAAACAGTTTTTTTGATAAATCCAATTTCATTCAGGTTTATGATTTATTTAAACAACAGAATTTATATGTACATTTATTCAATAAAAAGGCTTTACGTAATTTTTGGCTTACCCCTAAAACTTCAAATTTGGTTTATTGAGAATTCCCTAACTCTTTTAGGTTTTTTCTGACTTTCCAGAAATCCTTGAACTCTAGCAATCCTGCTCATGTAAAAAAATTACGGAATGCTGGAATTCGATTATTCTTAGACGTGAAAGTGCAATAAAATAAAATATTTTAAAGACTAATTTTTCTATGAGTTTTATACACGCAACGGAAATTCTAGACAAGAAGAAAAAGATTATGCGATGAGATCAGGTTTTGAATGTTTTATTCCGTCTCCAGTCAAATTTTAAATAACAAATCAGCGGTCAGCTTTTACTGTTTGGCACGTACACGACCCTCGAGGCTATAAAAGTTTCATTGAACTCCATTTCAAGTTGGTTTAATATGGAATACGCATTGCAGATACAGTAGAAGTGGAATATGAAACATATTCAACGCATTACAGAAAAAATATGCAATAGGGGAAAAATAAATTTTAACATATGTATGCAGGTGTAAATCCTATTTTTCCTATCCAACCATTTTTTTATAGCCCTAGAAGAAAACCCGGTGTTATCCGGGCAGTAGAAGATTCCAGGATATCTTCATAAAGTTACAAAAAATTCAACAAAACAAACACAAAAAACTTTATAAAGCGAATTGTAATACAATTTTCATATAAATTTCATCCCGCAGGCAATAAAAATAATATATTTTTATGTTTTCATGGCCTTTTATTATATTCATGGACAAGTGTCTAGGAATGAAATTCTTCCACGAAGAATGTGTGGATTGCGGGACAGTGAGGGTACGTGGGTTAGCGTCAGATTTAATTAGCATATGAAATAGCAAGGGCACCATAAAATATGATATAGACGGAATACTAGACGCTTTGAAAAACTCTTTTGAGGAATTATTAGGAGGTAAAGCTATAGGGCAAACAACTGCGATATAGAACAAGATACATTATAAAACTTGATTGGGAGAGTTTGTGCCTCTGAAGTTGGAAATATAATGAAGAGAATGAAAAATTGTAAGGTTGCTATTGTATACAGTATTAACGATAAAATGCTTAAATACGGCGGCAGCTACACACCTCACAGTTTGCGCGAATTGATCAATTTATTTCGAACAAGTTATACAAGTCTAGAAAGTAGAGGTACGTAGGTTAGCTTCGCAGATGCTAATGCTAATAATGCTAATCAGGTGCTAATTGTATAGTCAATCAAAGAAATTTCTGTCAAAGAAGATGTGGATCTCTGGGCAGCGAGGGTACGTGGGTTAGAATTCGCAGATGATGAAGTTGTTTCAGCAAAGTCAATTGAATACTTGCAAAGAATGTTGAGCCAACTTGTGGTCGTTCTACTTCAAAATTATTACCAAACAAAATCACCCCTCCCAATATCCGAATCCGATTTGAAATAAGAATTTCGGAGAATTTATTAGGTACGTGGGTTTTTCTTTTATTTTCTAATTTTTGTGTTGGCTCAGGCGTTAAAGCGCTTAATGAATTCTCACCTCTAGGGGTTATATTTTCAAATTTAATACCAGGTGCATTTTTAGCTCTTTTGGAAATTTTGAAATGTTTTTCTAATCAAGGAATCTGAGAAATTTTTTGATCATTTTCCTTTAATTTTTCTTTCCTATTTCTTATTTTTTTGTCCAAAGAGGAATATTCTTTTTTTTCAGGACAAAAAGGTGTTTTTCTTTATTTGTTGTTTTTAAATTTAAATATCAATATTGTGAAGAGTCTGGTTCATAAAAATTTTTTTCAATTTTTGAGGGAATTAAAATTATGATAAACAATTACAATTCAGAGCCCACACTTTCGATACATAAAATAGTATATTATAATAGAAATGTATTGAAATAAAGAAATAATACAAATTTTTAAATAATTTGAAATGATCGAAACCTGAAAAACATTAAATGATTTTAAAAGGATTAAAATCTTTAAAAGTGCTTACAAGTTTGTTGAAACCATTTGAGGTAGCTTCAAAAACCTTCTGATATGATCGGAAATCTTTCAAACACCCTAAAATTTTTTTCAATCCTCAGGTAATTAGAATTTAATTAAATTTATTTATTACAGATTTCTTGAAAAAACTGCTCAAATATTTCTAAATTTTTTAAATTCCTTAACCCTGAAGAATTCTTATAATACCTTAAAATCCCTTAAAATATTTAAATTCGCTGGAAATGCCATTAAGGGGAATTTAATTTATCAGCAATAGTTCTTAAGGAATATTTTTAAATCTTTGGAACATTTAGAAAATTTATAAAAATCTTTTTCAGTTATTTAAATCTCTTGAAATGCTTTGAAATTCCTTCAATTCCTAAAAATGTTTAGAAATCCTAAAAATCCTCTAATCTCCTTCAAAATGTTACAAAATTACTTGAAATCCATTAAAATATTTTGCAATCTCTTGAAAAAAATGAAATATTTTGAAACTAGTTAAAATAATTGGAAAAACCCTAATCTTTTTAAAATCCTTGAAATCCATGAAAGTGCCTGGAAAATGATTGAAATCCTTTGAAATACATTTTAAAACCTCCTTATATTTTTGGAAATATTTCAAAAGTTTAAAAAATTTAATTAATATTTTATTTATTAAATTTTATTATTAAATTTATTAATATTAAATCCGTAAATATGATTTAAGTCTTAAAAAGTAAATATGATTTAAGTATTTAAAATGCCTTAATTTTTTTATGAAATCTGACAAAATCGCTTTAAATCCAAGAGAAATGTGTTTAATTAATCGAAGTTCGACGTGAATTAAATAAATAAATCAATCGCTTTTACTTTCCCTATATTTGGGTCAAATCTTTCATTATTTCACGATTCTTCATTTATATACTCATTCTTTTTATGATATTCTTACAGTAAATTACTATCATTATTTTTTTTTTAAATCTCGAAAAAATTATAATAAGCTCATTACAAGAAAATTTTTGATAGATCTGTACTAAATTTTGTGTAATATTTTTGGTATATGGAATACAAAAGTATTTTAAATATTGCAGAGAAAGTGAACGCCAGATTGCAGAATTAAGTAACCCCTCCGTTTTGTTATTTTGTTATTTAAACTGAAAATTGCTGTTTCTTTCGCCATCCGCAGTCGAGCCAGTTCAAATTTGACATTCCTTTTAATCTTAGATTACCACTTTCCATATTTCATTTCTCGGAAAATGCTTAATTTTTCGAAGCACACTTTACAAATAGTTCATTCGCAACAAAATATTGAATTAAAATGATGAACTATTAATAAAGAAAAAAATTGTAATCAAAGTAGTTTCATTTTTAACTATGAGTAGCTGAATGCTTAAACGAAAAAGTTGAATTCTCTAAAATAAATGTAATTTTCATACCAAAAAAACTATTTCTTTACAAAAAGGCTAAAGTTAAAACGGCAAATATGAATTTACAAAAAAACTCAACTTTTGAATAAATAGTTGAAGTATTCACAAAATTAGTTGAATTTTCAACTCATAAGGACAAAATTTCAGCCCAATAGTTGAATTTTTAACCAAAAAGAACGCATTCTTAACAAAATTGTAAAGTTATTGACAAAATAGGAGTGATTGAGCCCTAAGTTTTAATTTTTTGTTCAAACTAAAAATTATTCTTCATGTTGCAATCCACAGCCGAGCCTCTTCCGTTATTAGGTTCCTTATACTTTTTGATAATCAACTTCCACATTTTATTTTTGGGAACATACGAAACTTACTGAACTTTTATTTTCAACTAAGTAGATGAATTTTCAATAAATGTACAAAAATGAAAGTTAATTTTCAATGAAATTGTTTAAGTTCTCTGCTAATTAGTTGAATTAGAACCAAAGAGGACGAATTTACAACCAGACAGTTCAATTTTCAAACAAAAAGAATCTCTTTTTAACAAAATGATGATTGTTTGATAGAATAGTAAAATTTTTCATAAGATAATAAAATGAAATAAAATTTCGAAAGATTGGATTTGACTACATTATATTGCGTAATATTGCAGAGAAAGTGTCTGCCAGATTGGAGGAGTATTTAAACCCTGGATTTTAATTTTTAGTGTGAACGGAAAATTGCCTTTTGTCGCAATCCGCAGCAGCGCCTCTTCCAATTTAAGGTTCCTGTCACTCTCATATTGTCAACTTCTACATTTTATTTCTAGAAATATGCTAACTTTTTTAAATGACAATTTACAAACATTCGATTCTAGACAAAAAATTGACCTAAAATGATGAGTTGTTAACCCAAAAAATGAATTAGTATTAAAGTAGATCCACATTTACTTAAGTAGCTGTATTATCAACCGGAAAAGAGAAATTCTCAACAACAAAATTTAATTTTCATATAGAAAAGGGGAATTTTCTAGAAAATAACTGATTTTTTAAACATAAAACAGAAATTTACAACAATAGCAATTTTCAATGAAATAGTTTTGATTTTTACAAAATTAGTTGAATTTTGAAAGAAAAAAGAATGAATTTTTAACAAAATTATGGAATTTTTGACAGACTTGTTAAAATTTTAAAAACATAATAAAATGAAATAGTATTACAAAGGATTGCATATGATTTCATTAAATTTCATACTTTTGCTTATTGAACTTTTTGTCGCAACCCGCAGACGCGCCTGTTTCACTTTTAGGCTTGATTTCCCACAAACTGAACTTATATACAATTGAGCCGCTGGCGACCAAAAGGGGACACGGCCGGATTCAGCCTGAGAAGTATTGTCCTGAATGTCAATATTAAAAATCTTTCTAATTTTAATTTTGAAGACTGATACTTGTAGAGAATTTCAAGGCGCATCTTTTTTTCCTCTTGCAAAAATTTAAAGGTTTTGTAGTTTTTGAGATAATTGGTAAAAAGTGGGTTTTTGAAAACGAAAAATGCCAATCTTTTTTCACTTCAACTCGCGCTGATTTAGCCAATTTTCATCATTTTGCGATTTCTCCAATACAAAGTACGTGTTTAAGTCTTCTGAAACTGTCTAAGAAAGAAAAACGAGAATATTGTAATAAACAAAAAAGTTATTAATTTTTTTTTTGAGGCAATGCAAAAATCATGAATTTTAACCTTCAAGCGCCTCGTTTAGTGAACGAATTTTAAGCTGCGGAAAGCTTTCAGTGAGAAAGTTTTTCATTAAGGTTCAAAGAAGTTTCCTGGAAAGTTTTAGATCAATTCGAACAATAGTTCAAAAATTATGAATGTTTTAATATCCAAGCGGTAATCTTGACGCTGCCCAAAAACGTGCCTGGCCGGCTACGTACGCGCTGCAGCGAACGACGTGAAGGTCAAGTCAATCTTACCAAAACAAATGCACAACAGTAACTCCAGATATTATCATTAAAATAATTTATTTATTAAACATATAACATATAATATTATGCATATTATTGAACAAGAATAAATTAATCAAACAATATTTTATTAGAAACTACTTTTAGTCATTTTCCTCACTCTCTTCAGTTTCTTCGGCATCTGGATTCTGAGTTTGTACTTTTAAAAAATATGATTCGAAAAATTCTTTTCCTCCAGCGCTTAAATACTGGAAGAGATTTTTTACATCCTTTATTTTGGCAGCTTTTATTCCAATTCGGGACGGAGGACTTTTCAAAAGATTTTCTAGTTTAAGCGTAGGTTTAAAGAAAAAAGTGGTTGGATTTTGCAACTTATAGTTGTCAAAAACATCCACTTTTCTCTCTGAGATTAGAATATCTTTAGCAATGCCGTCTTTTTAGTTTTAGACTTTGTAATGTATTCTTTTCCCTAAAGAAATAACAAATAGTGCTATTAACTTCGTCATTAAAAATTTAAAATAATTACTTTAGACTATTATACTAATTGTATTGACGGTTTCCAATCGTACCTGATTTCTGGAACATTTTTTCTTATTTTTAATCCACGAATCTTTATTTCTAGTTCTTTTATACCTTGTTTCATTTCAATATCTTTTTCTTTTTAATTAATATTCTCAAAAAAATCTGAATAATTTCAACAAAAAAATGCTTTTCCAACTATTATAAGAAACAATCACTTTGCTGATTCTATGCTTTATTTGTAGAATTTTATAGAAGATAGAAAAAAGGTTACTGTTGTGCATTTCTTTTGGTAAGATTGACTTGACACGCACGTCGTTTGCTGCAGCGCGTACGTAGCCGGCCAGGCACCTTTTTGGGCAGCGTCAAGATTACCGCTTGGATTTTAAAACATTCAGAATTTTTGAACTATTAATCCAATTGATCTAAAACTTTCCAGAAAACTTCTTTGAACCTTAATGAACAATTTTCTCACTGAAAGCTTTCCGTAACTTAAAATTCGTTCGCTAAACGAGGCGCTTGAAGGTTAAAATTCATGATTTTTGTATTGCCTCAAAAAAAAATTAATAACTTTTTTTTTATCACAATATTCTCGTTTTTCTTTCTTGGATAGTTTCAGAAGACTTGAACACGTACTTTGTATTGGGGAAATCGAGAAATGATGAAAATTGGCTAAATTAGCGCGAGTTGAAGTGAAAAAAGATTGGAATTTTTCGTTTTCAAAAATCCACTTTTTACCAATTATCTCAAAAACTACAAACCTTCAAATTTTTGCAAGAGGAAAAAAAGATGCGCCTTGAAATTCTCTACAAGTATCAGTCTTTAAAATTTAAATTAGAAAGATTTTTAAATTTGACACTTAGGACAATACTTCTCAGGCTGAATCCAGCCGTGCCCCCTTTTGGTCGCCAGCGGTTCAATTAGTTTAACTTTTACGTAAAATAAATTGAATTTTCAATTAAAAGATATTAATTCTCAAGAAAAAATGTAATTTTCATGCCAAAAAGACGGATATTTTACATAACAGTTACATTTTTAAACCAATAATGTGAATTTACAAATAAGGTTGATTTTTAATGAACTAGCTAAGTTTTCGCCAAATTAGTTGAATTCTTAACCCAAAATAAAGAATTTCCAGTCAAGCAGTTGGATTTTCAACCAAAAAGAATAAATTTTGACAAAATGGTGATATCTATGAAAATAGCAATCAAAACTATCGATTAAGTGAAACCTTGAAATAATATAAATACTTTTCATATACCAGGAGTGATTAAATCCTCGGTTTTAATTTTTTTTTAACTGAAAATTGAACTTTTCGTCGAAATCCGCAGACGCGCCTGTTTCACTTTTAGGTTTAATTTTCCATAAAGTGAATTTATATCTAATTAGTTCTACGTTTAATTAAAATTAACTAAATTTTTAACTAAAAAATATTAATTCTGGACTAACAAATGTAATTTTCAGGTGTAAAGAACGAATTTACTACAAAAAAGCTAAATTCTTAGACATAAAATGTGAATTTATAAAAAAGGTTAATTGACTTGAAATAACAGAAAATACTTATCGTGTATTTTTGAAAAAGGGTTTCCCTTTTAAAGGATATTTTTCAAAAAAAAATTTAATTTTAGAATTTTAAAAATTGTGAAACTGTTGACAGAATTTCAAAAATTTTACAAACATAATACAATGAATTGGGATTTCAAAGGATTGGATATGTTTGCAAGAAATTTTATAATATTTCATATAAAGTGTTCCTATTACTCTCAGATTGACAACTCCCACATTTTATTTCTCGGGAAATGCTAAATTCCTTTAACCACATTTTTTCGGCAAAAATTAAGAAATATTTCAGGTCAGGAGTAAAATTTGGCTCCCTTTTTAATTGGTGATTTTCGTTCACAAAATATTTAATTTTTAAAACAATGTAACTGAAATCTTTCACATGAGGACATAATAATAAATGAGCAGACTGGAATGACAGGCATAGCTGTTTCAGACTTAAATTTATGTAGAGAACATGCATCGAGCCAAATTCATC
>NC_046665.1:94667596-94683809 GCF_010883055.1 Belonocnema kinseyi
TCGGTTTTACATTTTTCAACTCGATAATTTATCAATCTCGGCCGCTTCTGGCCTCACACCCTTATACTCACTACCAGACGGCTCAGTCGTTCACGTGGCAGGAAAATAATGAGCCTATTTAAAGACCGAAAGTTTTCATTCGAGGAAAATCGATTTCCCCATTCTACTTCACAGCACGTTTACACGATATTGAGGCGGGCATTAAAATTTATTCAATCTCTGGGACCCACTGTGTATTTCAAGAATATCACGTCTGTTTTACTTCATCGCATATTCAATCACCCTCAATGGAAGTACTAACATTGAATAAATAATTTAATGTCTTTTCAACTTTCTTGATTACCTAAAGTTTAGAAATACTCAAATATCCAAGGTATAAAGTTTCTTGTATAAAGGGGGTGGAAATTTTTTTATTAGTTTTTTTCTTCTTCATTATTAAAAATCATCTAAAACTTTTAGTACTTTTACCAAAGAATCTTTTGTTAACGAAATAAAAATGTACTTCAGACACAAATGTAAAATTTTCATTTAAATTGATTTTTTTAAAATTCTTTTATACTAAAAAAGTGACTTTTAAAAAATATAAATTTTAAACAAAAAGTAAGTTTTCTATATAAAATTGTTAAATTTTTTATGAAATATTTAAATTTTCAACAAAACAGTAGAATTTTCAATTTAACAGTTGAATTTTTATCCATGTAAGATAAAATATCTCTGAAAGCAGATACATTTTTGGTTCGAATTTTTTTTTAATAGTTGAATATATTTCCAGAAAAAAATTTAGTTCAGTCTTCTGCATCTAAATATGAAGTTTTAACAACAACAAAATTTTCTATGAAATATTTAAATTTTCAACAGAACAGCAGAAAGAAAAGAAATAGAAAAAAGAATGGTAAAATTTTTATCCGAAGAAGATTCCAGTTCATTCCCTAACACCCAAATAAGAATTGTAAATTTAAACTAAATTTTCTGCAAAGTAATCAAATTTTCAGCCTCAAAGCACGACTTTTTAACAAGATTGTTAAATTTAGCCATACACTTGAAATTTTGCCGAAAAAAAGAAAATTCTAATAAACCGAGTAAATTTTGAAATCAAAAAGACAAATTTTCAAACAAAGAGTTGAATTTTCATCGAAAAATGTTAAACTGACTTTTCAACACAAAAATAAGAATTAAGAAAAAAAGTAAATTTTATAGCGTGTAGTTTGACTTTTAACAAAATAGTTGTATTTTTATCAAAGAAAACTGCAATATTTTTACTAAAAAATATCGACTTTTAAATAAATAAGACAAATTATCAGAAAATATATTCTTCATCCAAAAAAAGATTTCAGTCGACTTATCAGCAATAAAATATGAATTTTAAACAAAAGGTTAATGTCATACGAAAAGTATTGAATTTTTAACGCAATAAGATGCATTTTTACAGAACATTTGAATTTCCAACCGGCAAGGATGTCTGTTTTAAATAAATTATATATCAAACTTTCAACCAAATAAAAACATTTATTACTAAAAAGATGATCTTTAACAGAAAGTTTCTGCGAGTGACCGTAACATCAAATTTGATTTGGCTTGACTGCGGATTGCGATAAAAATTGAAATTTCTAGTTTAAACAAACAAATAAAAGAAAGGGGTTAATCACTGGTTAAAGTTTAACCTGGTGCATATACTCTCTTCAATCTCATGCAATTTGAAGCAATTCTATGCAATCCTTTGCAATACCATTCAATGATTTACGATATCTTGTACCCCCCCCCCCACCTCAAGAAAAAATGTGATAGAAAATTCAGTAAAGATTTAAAGCGATTTTACTATAATGAATTTCTTACCATTTTTTCGCGATTCTAAAAAAAACTATTATATGAAATCATGCTAAGAAAATCATTATAAGAGAGTCAGTATATAAATAAAAGTAGTTAGAATATTGAAAGATATTATAAAAAATAGAGAATGTACAAACGAATCTCTTATTTATTTATTTATTTATTTAGCTTCAGATTTCATACAAATTTCAAGGTATTTAAAAAATTTCCAAATGTATCAGATGGTTTTAAAGGCTTAAAAATAAATTCAACAAATTCACAAAGACTGTCATGGATATTGAGGTTTTTTAACTACTACCAAGAATTGTAAAATATTTGGTTTATTTTAAAGAGATTAAAATTATTTTCATATATCGGGATTTCTAGCGATTTCCAAGATTTCAAATGATTTTAAGATATTTCAAGGAAATTCACAATCTTTAAAATTTTTAAGCATTTATATATATATATATAATTTGATGAAATTTTTAAGGAATTTTGTTGAATATTCACCTCTCAGATTGAGAACTGCATAATTTAACAGAAAATGTACCTATTCCATTTTTGGTTAAAAGTTGATCCTTGCTAGTTCAAAATTCAAGTAATTGATTAAAAATGTAAGTAATCGATTGAAGCTTAATGTGTTTTGTGACAAATTCCTCGGTTTGGGTATAATTTTATTGTCTCTTATTTTAATTGAATTTTTAATTCTTGAATTTAAACTATTGCTCAAAAATGATATTTTTTAGTTAATTATACTTTTTTCTTTTAAACTAACCTTTTTGTGAAAAATTCATATTTGTGGTTAGAAATAGCAAATTGAACTTCTACGTTACAAAATACACTATTTATTTAGAATTTTTACTCTTCGTTTAAAAATTTGTTTGTCTATTTTGTTTCTTAAAAATAAATTTTTTCTTTTTAAAATGTAGCTATTCAATTTTTGGTTGCAAATTTTATTGTAAGTTGAAAATTTAAATATTTAGTCGAATATCATTGAATTATCTTAGAAATTAGTTTATTTGTGTGAGATTTCAAACTTATTTCTTCAGAAACATACATTTTGGTTGAGGATTCAAGTATTTTGTTTAAGATTATTCGGTTCTAGTGGAATTTAACTGGTTGAGATTTTTTTCTAGATTTTGCATATCTAGTTTTTTATTTTTATTTTTAAATTTATCTTTTTTGGTTCAAAATTCAAATATTTTACAGAAAAGTATTTTATTCAAAATTCTTCTTGTGACAGAAAATTAAACTTCCTTCTAAAAATTAATTCTTCTGAGTAGAAAATTCATCCTTGTAGGTTGACAAATCAGCTATTCAGTAAACATTTAATTATTTTATCTAAAGTTTAATTAATTTGAAAAAAATTATTTTTCGTGTTTTCAAATTTGTTCTACTTAGCTGAAAACGAACTTTTTAATCGAAAATTCAGCTCTCTTCTAAAACAAAAAATTTGTTGAAACAGTGGAATAAAAGAAAATTTTTATCGAAAAGCGATGACTCTTCAACTAAAAATTTTAGAGCTTTTTTATCCAAAAAGAATGAACTTTTAACCGAAAATAGTTTTATTCTATTAGTTTAGTTCGAACTTAAGAGGAAAATCAAGAAAAAGTAAAAAAGTCATGAGGCTATAAATAATTTTTAAAAACAAATAAAATTTCCTTATTTATTGAAGTGTAATTGAGATTTCAACCAAATTTAAAACTTAATTAAAAATACATTACATAATATGAACCTTCAAATATAATAACGTTTCTATTATAACACAATTTAATGTCTCGGGCCATTGCACAGGCTTTAGCATCCGAAACACTTTGACGTTAATATCCCTTATGAAAGTCAGGTATTTCCTTTGTGTCGGTATATTAACTAGAGAAGCTTTCATTACAAAGGACGGTTTCGTAAGATTTCCTGTACTTTTTATATAATATATCAAAATGATCCATTATTGAAGATCAAAAATTAATGTTTTCTTTTTTTAGATTAACCTAGTACCAATTCCCACTTCTGAAAGATTTAGTGTTTTCTAGGACATAACAAAACAGATTAATAATAATCAACAAAATAGTTGTATTTTGAACCAAAAAATCTTTATAAATTAATTTTCTCAACAAAAAAAAAAACAAAAAACAGATCTCGCAAGAAATTTTAGTTAAATTTTCAACAAAAAAATACATGTGTTTTTAACTAAATAGTTGAATATTTAACCGAAACATGTGGATTTTTAACCAAAAATGGAAAATGCAAATTTCCATTAAAAGGTGAACTTTCAAACCTGATGATTTTTCTACGAAATATTTAAGTTTTTATATAAAAAGATTAATTCCTGCCAACCTCTTTCAGCAATTAACCTTTTCAAGTTAGATTTAAAAAAGTTAAATTTATCTAAATAATAAATTTTCAACTAACTAGTTAAACGTTGAAATAAGAAAGATAAATCTCAAATTAAAAATAAAATAGTGTAGTTTTTGGTACAAAAAATTAATCTTACAAAAAATTAATTCCGAACACAAGGGTTCAATCTTAAATTAAGTAGTTTAATTTGAAAAAAAAAGAATTTTTAACCAAGAAGATACCTTTTACAACAAAAAAGTCGATCTTATAATAAGATAGTTGGATTTTTAATCAGAAAAACAAATCTTAAAATAAGAAAAAATGCAATTTTTTCTCTAAAGAATTTCACTTTTGACCCTTTCAACCTTAAATTAAAAATAGATGAATTAAACAAAATATGCGAATGTTTAAAAGCCTAGTTAAATGCTAAACGAAAATGATTAATTATTTTAAACCAACATTAAAATATGTAAGTTTCCAATAATTTCAACAACAAAAAAACTAATTTTGAGAGAATAGTTTAATTTTCAACCAACAAAAATATATTTTTAACCTAGAAATTCAACTTCAAGCCAAGTAGTTGAAATTGCGACAAAATAAATAAAGATCCAGCCCAAAAAATGGGGTAAATTTGAACGAAAATCTGAAAAGAGTTTTCAGTACAAAAAATTAGTTCTAAACAAAAAAACTTCATAACGAAATTATTAAATGTTCAGTTAAAAGGTTTCAGTTTTAACCATAAAATATGAATTATTACAAAATAGATAAATTTTTAACTTTCAAACAGTTAGTTTAATTAATTAGTTTTTTCAATTAGTTAGTTTAGTTATTTTAATGTATCAAGAGATACATTTCCAACTAAAATGAAAAATTAACCCAAGTAGATCAATGAATAGTTAAAAATAAAATTATTTTTAAACAAAAGAAAACGAATTTTCAGCCCTGGAAATTAATTTTTTTATCCTAAAGTGTTTCAAATTATTTATCTAATTCCAAATCCTACTTCTGAAATATTTACAACATCTTAAACCCAACAGGAGACATTTAAAAACATTCTGAATTTCTGGTAGAAAAGAAATTTCCAATTTTTATTATTAAGCGATTAATCTCTATAGCTCTGGCTTTTTTCACCTTTAAAATGTGTTTTTTTAAAGTTGCTTTGTTTAAATATTCATGGAAACCTAATGATTTTTTTTTTAAAAAGGTAAGAAAATTCTTCAAAAGCTAAGTTTTTAAATTACACTCTGATGCTCAACTTCCTGATTAAATGAAAAATTTTAAAATCTCTATAAAAGCGTTAAATTATTCACTTCGATCCAAATTTAGGGATCAAATTGATTGTGACTTGCCCTAATCATCTTTAATTTTAAATTATACTTTACCTGACTACTTCACTTTATTAAAGTCGAATCTGGATTTATTGATTCTGGATTTAGTAATTCTGGATTTAGCGTTTCCGGAAATTGACAACGCCTCACTAAAATGGTTCAAGGAGCTCCAGGGTGATGTAAAGTGTTCAATCAGGCGTGACAAGGTATAGAAAGAAACAGAAGAGAGAAAAATTTCTAAAACCTGAATTTATGGTCACCCTTAGCTCTAACAATGATACTAAATACAGGTTTGACTTTATTTGAGATAGTATGGCGATAAAATGACTAAAAACTAATCATGATTACCTTCCGTTATTAAATTTCATTCTGTAAAAAAGGAAGAAAAAATGAAAATTATCTCGAGGCTATAATCTCCGCTTCCGAGATTATAAAGTAGGACTGCTAAATTCGATACCATAAAATTACGTCGTCTATACATCACTGATATCGTAATAACTCCGCAGGCGATAACTTTCATAAGGTTCGGAGAAATTGTAGAATGTTCGTGAATGGCTTCTTGCTCGCCATTAAGCGGATTAATTATTACAGGGCATTAGTGCTCATTGTTCTTATCCGTTTTTGGAAAATGATAAAGTTTCTCTATGAGACACAGTTGCTTTCTTGCTTTTCCCTTTACCCATTTTACCAGGTATTATCGACTTTACGAGCTTTAAATAATTTCCTAAAATTAATTTTCATTTAATATGAATTTACGATATTTCAGGCGTATACAACAGTCCTGTGGTACCAGAAAAATAAAATTTATTTATTTTTTAGGGTCGTTAATAAACTAGTTTAATAATTTAAGGGGGGGGGGGGGCTTAAATCAATAGTGGGTAACATGGGGAGGGGACTAGATGTCAGAAACATACCCTTTTCAGAAATTAATTTTTTTAAAAGATTACTTCTTTTTTTCTGGTTTTTAGATTTTTTAGATTTTTTGATTGAACAATCTACTATTATATTTTTGGTTCAGAATTCATTTGATTTGGTAAAAATTTTACAGTTTTTTTGAAAATGCCACAACTTTGATAAAAAGTCATCCCTTTTGGTAAAAAATTCAACTACTTGACTGAAAGTGGAACTACATTTTTGAAAATGAATTTTGTTGTTGAAAATTGAACTATTCAATTGAAAATTAATTTTTTTAATTCATAGTTTGAGTTGACAATTCATTTGTGTGGTCAAAAATTGAACTATCTGATTCAAAAATACGTTTTCTTTTTGATTGAGAAATAACTTTATTATTTGAAAATAGTACTATTTCATTTTCGATTAGGAATTTATAATTTTAATTAAAATCTTTTATTTTCAGTGGAAAATTCAACTATGTGGGTAATTGTCCTAGATTTCGTTCAAAATAATTAGGATAATTTTCAATGTTTTTTTGCCATGTACCACAAAATTTGGCAAAAATTTCAAAAACTGACTGCATTGGACAAATCCTTCAAAAGTTAGCGTGGCTACAACATTCAAGTAACAATACATACATAGAGACATACAGACAGATACCGATAAAATTTTATGATTTTCGGATTCTGTGCGTGCCAAAACTTAAAGATCCGTTTAAAACCATAGATCGAAAATTTCGAAGATTCCATTACACTCTCATGAATGAAAATGTAAAACGTGCGCATCATATAAAAAAATATTTTGTTATTGAACTTTTCAATGCAACTTCTGTCGTTTTTCCAGGAATTTAATTTAATTTATTTTCAATTTTGTTCAAATCAAAAATATGCACCACATCGTCAAGTGTTTCGAAGAAAATTTGAACATTAATTTCGGTAAAAAATTGCATTAGTTAAAATGTTATTAAAGCTTGTGTCGTTTTTCCAAGAAGTTATTTTTTTACATTTTTAATGTATTCTTAAAACAAAAGTTTATTACAAATCTGTACAGCTTTTTTATACGCAAAATTGGTGGTCATTTACGTGTTTTCGTAACTTGGATCATTTTTCGAAAGGTTTTATTTTTAATGTTATTTTTCAATATTTAATTTGTAGATCCTTTTTGAGTGAACAAATTTTGCCTCTATATTTTTTTGTAGCTTGTCTCATTTGTCTACAAATTTAATTTTTTTATTTTCAATGCTATTTTTCACGAATAAAGCGAAAACTACGTGTGCTATCAAAAAGTGAATAATAACAGATTTTTAGACCTTTCTCGGGTGCACAATTTTTTTTCATTCATCTTCTGTCTTATCTTACATAGTTTAAACAAAAAATGGAATTTTTTGTTTTTCTTTATGTTTTGTTACGTCAAAATTTTAATTTTTCGAAAAAAAATATATTAAGAACAGGGAATATATTTTAAAACGTACTTAGATAATTTAAAATTTAATCAATATAAAAAAATATATTTTTCAAATTTTTAAAATGTTTTGTGTTAGACATTTTTTCTCAAGAAATGCAAATTTCAAAAGCTTGCATCTCGCTAATGATTTAAAACTTTTCTCTTTTTTGAATAGAAGTATATATAATGTATAATAAAATTAATGTACACTTCAAAAATAATTCAATTATAGAGAAAACTTATAGATACAAACAATCCTTTCTGGGAATGAGAGTTAAATAGTAAATTAATAAATGTAAATTAATTTTTCTATGACCATATTCTGTATTAAAAATTGTAACTAAATTGATAATTGCAAAAAGTAATTACTTATTAGAAATACACAATGTTTTATAATTAAACAAACAAAATTTGCAAAATTTATATTTTGCATCGTTTCAAGCTAAATAGTATAATATACTCCATTTATTTTATTCGTTTTTAATTTAAGTTTTGACCTACATATTTACACTCATTAGTTATTCATAATTACTTGTACAAAATGAATAAAATTATTTTTTTATTAAATTCTTACATAACAATGGCACACAAAAAAGTGGTCTGTCGGACAGACTACACTAGCATATCTATATGTTTTTTGGTCACTGAATTCGAATCCGGTGTCCAAATAATCAAGTTGGCTTATATTTGATCGAAAAATATGAAAAATAGAGGTAAAATCGACGAAAACAGCGGTTTTTCGTGCATATTTTTGCAACAAAAAATATATCTTTATCTCCGGTGGACTCATCCAGCATAGCCTTATGTTTTTAGAGTCACTGATTCTGAATACAGGGTTCAAATAACTCAGTTGGCTTATATTTCATCAAGAAACGCAAAAATAGATGCAAAGTCGATGGAAACAGCGTTTTTTCTTGTATATTTTTACAAAAAAAAATATTTTCATGACCGGTGGACTTAACCAGCATATCTATATGTTTTTTGGGAAGCTGAATCCGAACTCGGGGTCCAAATAATCAAGTTGGCTCATAATTTTTTTTAAAAAACGTAAAAATAGAGGTAAAATAGAACAAAACAAATGACTCTGTACAAAAAATATCACAGATTCCGCTCGAACTTCAGGTCAAAACAAATGACTGTGAAACAAACAAATGAAAAATCGCGCTCGAACTTCACGTCAGTAAAGAGGGCAATGGTGACAATCTCTTTAAGCGTGCTTCTGAATGTCACTTGAGCACAGTTTTAAAAACCATTATCAGTTTCTTTTTTTTTGTGTGTGGGTAATCTAGATACATTTTGCTATATGTGTAGTAAATTTGAGGTTTTAGAAAATCGAAGAGTAATCAGCAATGACACAAAAACAATTTATAAAAGCTATTTTGGTATGGAAATTCAAAACAAAATTGAAAATTGGGTTCCTCACAAAATTTTCAGCGCTTGTTATAAGACATTCAATCGATTGAAAGACAGAAAAGGAAATAAGAAAACCCTTGAAATTCATGAACCTATGATATGGAGGAAACCTCTTCAGAAACAGGAATGCTACTTTTGTATGACAGACCTGGAAGGAATCAATACAAAAAAGAAAAGTGTTATCGAATATCCTAATGTAGCTGATGTAGCCTGATGTAGCGTCACTAAATCTGTTGAAAATAACGATGTAACAAAAAACTCAAAAATATTTTCACTTGACAGAAGACTGAAGCAGAAGAAAATAAAAGGACTGATCAAGATTTCGATGTTGATCGTGAAGAAAGTGACATTTCAGATTATGGTAATGACAAGGATGATGATGAAAGCAGCGACGTTAATACAGAAGTGTACTTACCAGACAATGAAAAGAATAAAGTTCCTAAGCTATTTACGTCTGAAGAATCGAATGATTCATCGCGAGATCTCGTTCTCCCTAAAGATCCTTAAGAGTATCTTGCTTCCGTTTTGAAAAAAAACTTATTAGCTGAAGGAGTTAAATCAAGTTTCTACAGAAATATGGAAAAAGAGTTTAAACAGTTCTTTACTTCTGAAGAAAATGATCATGGAAAATTAGTCCATTGTAAAAACATTGACGGATTAACGTAAAAAATGAAACCTGGACTGTATAGACCGGAAAATTGGCGGCTATTCATAGACTCTTCTAAGCGCAGTCTAAAAGCAGTGTTATTGCATAATAATAATGTTTACACTCCAATTTCAATCACAAATCCTACGGAACTGAAAGAGCATTACAGTAACTTAAAATTTTTCCTGGAAAAAATTAATTACTCAACTCATAAGTGGAAAATTTGCGGGGATCTCAAAATTCTTGGAATCGTTTTAGGACAGCAATCAGGGTATACAAAAACACCTTGTTACTTGTGCTTATGGGACAGTCGAGATCGCGTTCGCCATTACAAAAAAAAAAGATGGCCAAAAAGAACATCGTTTGAGCAAGGACAAAAAATATAATTGAAGATCCTCTAGTTGACCCAAAAGAAGTTTTTATTCCACCCCTCAATATAAAGCTGGGTCTTCTGAAACAGTTTGTCAAAGCGCTTGAAAAGGATGGCGATTGATATGCTTATTTGGAAGATCAATTTCCACAACTTTCCGAAGCAAAATTAAAAGAGGGGATCTTCGATAAACCGCAGATAAGAAAAATGTTGTAGGATCGAGAATTCATCACAAAAATGTCTGGCACTGAAAAAGATGCCTGGATCAGTTTTAAAAATGTACTAAAAAACTTTTCAGGCAATAAGAAAAGTCCAGACTATCAAAATGTGGTTTCAGAAATGGTAACAAACTTTGGTAAACAAAGCTGCCTTATGAATTCGAAGCTAAATTTTCTTAATTCGTATATAAATAAGTTTCCAGACAACTTGGGAGACTTTAGTGAAGAGCAAAGCGAACGTTTTCACCAGGATATATTTAAAAGAGATGGAAAGGCGATATCAGGGATGTTGGGATATCAACATGATGACTGACTACTGTTGGAGTTTAAAATGAGATCAAGTCAATTAAGGTAGCAATCGAAAGCGAAACCCGCTACGCAGGTCTTTTGAGGACAAAAGGGTTCGATACAAGCGATATAAAGAAAAATAAAAGAACCCTATAAGCGTGAGAGGCAAGGGGACTCACGGTAATAAAGCACCCCCAAGGGTGCAAAAAATCCTGCTATTGCCATGCAAGGACGCTAACGCAAATTAAAAACCCCGAAACGTGAGACGCAAAGGTCATCTACAGTGAACGACAATCCCAGTCGAGGAAGGTAAAGGTTTAAAGGTTTTCGTCGATCTTGTGCCTAATTTTGCGTTTTTCGATCAAATATGAGCCAACTGGATTATTTTAACCCCGGATTCAGAATCAGTGACCCTAAAAACATAAGGATATTCTGAATAAGTTTTCTGGTAAAACGACTTTTTTGCTAAAAGTTTATTTTTTCAGTTTAAAATTTGTCAATTTTCTTTTCGTTTCGAAACTATTTTTTTAGTTGCATTATTTTAAATCAAAAGTATTTTCAGACTGTTTTCAGTAGTGGTGGTATGTATTTGGTTAGACAGAATAAGTAAATTTTACTTGCATACCTACCATTATTATTGCCATGAAAAAATAAATTAAATCACATTTTTGAATTACATAAATGTCACAATAAAATTATTTGTCGGGTTCAGATCATGCTCAGTTTGTATCGAAAAACATTTCAAATAATTTAAGTAGTAATACTCCTTATAGGGTAGGAAGTAAAAAATAAATTTTATTGCCGATTGCATCAATAAAAAGCAATATTTCGATGAAAAATATTTTCTTTCTCTCATTCTTTTTATGTGATACTGAAAAATAAATTTGAGTTAGCTTTTAGATATGAATAATTTTTATGAAACATTTATATGTTTTTGAACGAATTCTGCATTTCTCTCAGAAATGCTTCTGAATGCTAAAAAATATTGAGATTTCAGGATACTCCTCACGAAATTTAAATGAGAGGTCAAGTCTTTCATAGTGTTACCAAGCCCTTAGAGTCATTCAATGAAAAAAATTTTTTGTACTCTCTAGGGGAATAAACTTGGGAAATTATTAACCGTCGAGAGCACGCATATTCCCTTCACACCACTTTTATCCAAGCACGACTTCATTTTGACCCTCGTAGCATTTCCCTTGTCTAACAATTCCATTGAAGTTTTGTCTCACTTGAAAAATCTGGAGGTTGATAAATGTGCACTTTTTTTGTTAGCAATATTTCCTCTTAGTTTCAGTCGTACACAAAGAAAAAAAATTCTTTTCCACTCCGTGGTAATTCATACTTCAGAATAAATTCAAGAGATATTTATATCTTTTGAAATTATACAAAATTAATTTAAACTTACAAATATTGCGATTCATGTAAAAAATAAATTTTGATTATTAAAAATTTACAACAAAAAGTCAGAAAACTTGCTACGAATTTTTCGAGGTTTCAAAAGATTAAATAATTCTTTCTGAATTCCATGGAGAAAATTTTGATGATTTTTTAACTTATCAAATTCATTTCCGAAGAAACCTTGAAGATGTTAATACAATTTGTTTTATTTTGCGATACTTTTCAACATATTTAGGAAAAATTCGAATCATTTAAAAAAATATTTATATGGTCAAAAATTATAAATACTTTATATTTAGAAATATTTTTAAAAAACAGAAAACAAAAGTTGGCCTTTAAATGATTTAGAAATAAAATTTGAAAGTTTTACAAAAAGATTTCTGAAAATTTATGAATTTTTTTTCAATTTCCAAGCGTTAACGAATTGTAAATTAAAAATTATTTTTTCCTCCAAATCATGATTTTCTGAACTTTGTTTTCCTGACAAAAAAATCTTTTGGATTCAATCCTTAAATCTGTTTAGATTAAAATATGAAATATTAAATTCTATATTAGACATTTATTTTTGTTAAAGATTCATCGTTTAGGTTAAAAATTAATTTTTAAGTTGAAAATTCGTGTTTTTTCCTGAAAATGAAACTATTTGGTCAGAGACTAACTTTGTTGTTGAAATTTGGATTTGGCCTGCCTGAAATTATTAACAATATTTTTGAATTTTTTTAGAGTTTGAAAAAATATATATTTATGTTACCTTAAAAAAATGAGCATATAAACCTAAAAAATGAACAATGAACCTAAGGTTATATTATAAATTTATTTTTTTTTGCATTCAACTGGAAAGTAAGCCCGGGCGGTTGATGACCATAGTTTTTTACATCTCACGTAAAAGATCGTCTTTAAAAAGTCATGAATATATCTACTAGGGACCATTTAACAAAAAATTGCATTCGACTGTTTTCTAAAAAAAATCAGACTCAGATTTCTTGAAAAGTATCAGGTTTCCTCCTTTTTCAATAAATCCCATCCATCATCTCAGAAATAAAAAGTTAAAAAACAAAGGGTGCAATTATTTCTTCAGAAGTTCACAAAAGAACGCTACTTCCTCATTAATTACTTCGTTGAAATTTTAACTAAAAGGGGAAAATTAGAAGGGAGAAGCGCTCATGTTTAACAAAAAATTTCAACTAACGACAAAAAATATAAAATTAGAAAAAATACTTGCACTTGAAAAATAGTTAATTTTTAAATTGACAATGGATTTTTATACAAAAAAAATTAATTACCAAGCAAATAGACGAAGTTTAAAACAAAAAGGATAATGTTTCAATTTAAAAAAAAATCGTTTAACAAATTCAACCGAGAAGACGCATTTTTCACAAAACTGTTTGAAATTTCAAATGTTAGTTCTTATTTGAAAATACAAACTGTAACAAAAAATTTTCTTCTTTGAATAAGAAAATTAATTTTCTACAAAAAAGTGGAATTATGAACAAAATACATAAATCTTGAACTAAAAAATCTAAATTTTCAATAAATAAAAACTTTTTTTTCAAATTGTATAATTATCAATCAAAGAGATGCATTTCCAACTAAAATGTTGAATCTTGAACAAAAAAAATTGCGTTTCCAACAATGAAATTGAACTTTTAACACAAAAGGTGAATTTTTATATCAAAAATTAAAAAAATTTAAGTTCATCTAAATTGTTGAATGATTAAGCCAAATAAGACAATTTTTCTGTTATGCTTTTTTCTAATACACGAATTTCCTACTAAAACAGATTAATTTTCAATAAAATATGAAAAAATTTAATTTTCAGTTAAAAAACTTAACTCTAATCGCAATTCATAAAACATATTTACAACAAAATAGGTCAATTTTCTACCAAACCAACCTCCAAATAAAAAAGCTTAATTGTTAATATTTTTATACCTTAAATAAAAAATAAATTGTTCATCAAAAATCGAATAGTTACATTTTCAGATAAGCACAATGAAAAAAAAATTTTATAAAAAAGTACATTTTAACAAAATAGGTCATGTTTTCACCAAAAACTATAATTTTTTAACAAAATTCATAAATTTTTAGGAAATTTGTTCAATTTTAAAGAGATAAAGCCAAATTTACTGAAAAATAGATGAATTTTCCACCCGAAAATAAAAATTTTCATTAAAGATGTTAATTTTATACAAAATAGTTCTTTCTTGTCTCGAATAGTTAATTATAATAAAATATTAAAATACAAGAATGTGCATTTTCAACAAAAAGTGAGTTTCCACAAACAAAATTTTCAAGTAAAATTATGAATCTTTAACAAATAAATATTAATTTTTTAAACTAGTTAAAGTTTAAATCAATTAATTAAGTTTTTACTAAAAAGAATGAATTCTTAACGAAATAAGCAATATGTAGTTGATACTTTAGCCAGAGCAAATTAATTATCAATCAAACCGTAGAATATTAACCCAAAAAGGTGATTTCTTAACCAATCAGATAAATCTTCTACAGGAAAAATAAATTATTAATTTAATAATATAGTAAACCTTTAAGCCTTGAAACATAGCAAACCTTGAAATAATACATTCATTTTTTTAACATTTTTTCATTAATTATTTAGATTACTCTTTTAAATACGAATTTCAAATTTCAAAAACTTACTTTTAAGGATTTCTTTTTTATTACCTTATTAAAAAAAGTTTTATTTTTATAACATATTTCTTAGATGAATAATCTTGAAAATATTTTTTTTAAAGCTGAAAAAGGGGATAATGATACGGAAAATTTATTTCGGATGGAAAAGTAATGGATGTGAAGCGGAGGAGGGGAGAAGAAAAATAAGTGAGGGAAGGGGAAGTAACTTTCCGTCCCGTAATTCGGACCACCTACTTCACACCTTCTCCACTACTTCCCCTCTTTCATGCCCCTTAACATCCCGTCCCTCTAAGCCCTCATCACCGATCACTACCCATCCTATTCTTTTATTCCCCTCCTTTGACAAAAGTACAACGGATGGACGGGCATCGGACCGAAATTATTAGGGTTCCAGGCCGTGGCTACGAAACCCTAAAAAGAAGACTTAATTACGAAAAGGTTGCATTTTCAAAAAAATTATTAAACTTTCAACCAAATAGTAAGAATCTTAATCAAAACAGATGGCGAGGGCATATAGAGGGTAGAAAAGTTGGAAGAGTAGGGGAAATGAGGTAGGTGGAATAGGGAAAGTAAAAAAAGAGGAAGGGATTAAGGGATCAAAATGAGTGCTCGGAAATAAAATTAGGGAAAAGAGTGTGTGAGCTGATAAGGAGAAGAGAGATTAAAGTATAGTAGAAAGGAGTTGGAAAAGAGGAAAGAGAAAGGTTCAGTAAGGGGAAGGAAACTGTACGAAGGGTAGGTTTAAACAAATTAATAAAGTTCTTAAAAGGCTAAAAAATCATTTATTCCAAACGCCCGCCTCCTTTACTCATTACTTTTTATTTTATTTTTTTCAAACATTGAATTATGAATATATCGATGAACAGGGAATTCATATCGGCTCAATTCGTAAGTGCCGTAGAGAGATTCCCCACTTCGAAAAGTACCAGGTTCGTGTAGGGGCGCCGACAAATTTATTTGCCGAGCTGTCAGATTTATGTTAAGCGGGTATAATCCCGTGGCAAACGACATTTACAACCGTGCAAATGGTGACGTCCACAAACACGTAGACTTGTTCGTATATAGCCATTGGTTCGACGCGTACCAGCGGCAGCAGCCAAGCCAAAAATTGATGCAAATCCGACATGAATATTCAATTACTGTAATCCGGCAGTGGAACGGTCCAGAACGACGAAAACTGCCACCGAGGTGTCGAGAAAGAGTGCGGTGTTGTCTCCAGAAAGAGTGCGGTGTTGCTCCGAGAAAGAGTGTAGTGTGGCGCCGAGAATAAGCGCGTTGTTGCGTCGCCGAAATTAAGATGCAGTCGAAACAAATGCGACTCATTTTATATGCAGAGCATTTGTTACATTTACGTTTAATCAGACAAAGACACCAATAAAATTCCTTTAAAGAATGGTTATTGACATTTTATTTTATTTTT
>NC_046665.1:94683909-94688353 GCF_010883055.1 Belonocnema kinseyi
TATTCAACAATAATTAATCAAAGGATCTTTATTTAATATTTTGTCATTCATAAAGATAATGAAATCTAATCGATAATATTAATATTTCTACGAAAAATATCATTTAAACTAACTCTTTATCTTTGACCAAATTGACCAGTTTCGAAAGAATTTGTTTAAAATTTCAGAAAATATAAATATGAAAAGTGATTTTTTGAAAGACTCGAAAAAACGAATATGAGTTATTTTATTTCAGACGTGAAGAATCTATATGCCAAAACAATGTAGACAGAATTTTGTGAACAACTTTTCTTTTTTTATGTTTTTCGGTTAAATGCGATATAAGCTAATGTAACATAGTAAGAAAATTTAACCATTTTTTGTTGATAGTTGATTATTTTGAATTGAAAAATTTTCTATTATATTTTTGGTTTGGAATTGACCTCTCTTGGTTAATAATTGTAGCATTTGGTTAAAAAATCAATTACTTTGTCAAACATTTGTTTTATTTCTTGTTAAAAATTAATTTCCTGAACTAAAAATGTAACCAGTACATTTTTGGTAAAATTACCGTTTTTAGTTGGAAATTGAACTATTATAATTTTCATTATGAATTTAACTTTTTCGTTAATAATAAAACTACTTGCTTGGAACTTGAACTACTATGTTAAACATTCATTTTATTTGTGAAAGATGTAATCATTTTGTTAAATTTTTCAAATTGAAAATTAAAATGGTTTTAATACAAATTTATGTAACTGTTCCATTTTGGGTTCAAAATTTATTATTTTTAATTTTAAACTCAATTAATTGGTTAAAAATATATTTATTATGTTGTAAATTTATATTTTTGGTCAACAAATAATCTTTTTGATTGAAAATCTAACCACTTGGTTGAAAGTTTAACTGGTTTGTTGAAATTATTTTTACTAGCTGCTTATTAGCTAGTTTTTTTTTAAATTACCGTTTTTGTTACAAATTCAACTGTGTTGTTGAGAGTTTGTATTTTTGGGCTAAAATGATATTATTTTATTTAAAATTTAATTTTTTTGGTTGAAGATTCATATTTTTGGCTAGAAGCGACTGTTTTGTAGAGGATGTGAATTTTTGGTTTAAAAATTCAACAATTGGGTTAGCCTGATTTTCCTCTTGAATGAAAAACATTTCTTTGTTGAGAATTTTTACTTTTTGACAGAAATTTTATCTTTTTGCTTTAAAAGTGTAATGCTTAGTATGGCAATTAATATAATTTGGTTGAATTCGATTTTTCTTGATTTAGAATTAAATTGCTTTTGTGTTGAAGTATCAATATTGTTGGCAGGTCATATTTTCTGGTTAAAAATTTAACTTTGTTGTTTAACTTTTGTCGTTTTGTATGGAAAATTCGTTCATTTGTAATGAAAATTCAACCGTTTGTTTCGAAATGCAACTGTCGTTAGTTGAAAAATTCTAAAAATTGGTTGAAAATTCATCTTCGCAGAGTAAAAATCCTATTAGATGGTTAACAATCCAGGTATTTAGTTAACAATTCAACTAGTTGGTTAAATATTCAAATATTTTGTTAAAAATTCATCACCTCTGATTAGAAGATCAATTATTGCCTGAAAATACAATTATATATGAGATAATTTTTTTTTAATTCAACCATTTATGCAAAAATTCATGTTTGGAGGTGGAAAATTCAAAGTTTTTTTTTTAAATGTTATTATTTTTTGAACAATTGAACTGTTTTATTGAGAATCAAAAATATGCTTCCCTGGTCCAGAAACTAATAATTTTTGTAATAAATGTTATTGTTCGAAATTTCATCTATTTTGGTTGCAAAATCGACTTTCTTCTACAAAATTGCTCTTTTCGGCATGAAGATTCAAATATTTCTTTAAAAATGTATCTGCTTGCTGTTGCAGTTTAATATTTTTTGTTTAAAAATTCCGCTATTTTGTTAAAAAGTACTTCAAAAAGTAATCAACCATTCAATTGAAAATTCATGTTTTCAGGTAAAAAATTCAAGAATATTTTTAAAAAGTCACGTTTTTTCTCAAATTCAATTGTTGATTAAAAATTTAAATTTTTGTGTATGAAATGCGTCTCTCTAGACTAAAAAATTAATTTTTTTTGCTAAATAAATTTTAGGTTGAAAAATCACCTTCTATCTGTTTGCGATTAAAAGGCAACAATTTGGTTGAAAGTCCTCTTTTTTGCTACGAATTTTAATTATTTAGTAGTAAACGCAACCGCTTAGTCTAAAAATGACTTTATTTCTCCTAATTTGAGAGCAAATTCGAACAAAATTTTCGAACATCGTGACGTACTTTTTAAACGGCCAAACCCGTTTTATCTCTCGTTTGCAGAATCTAGTTAAACAACCTGAAACAGTGTAAAATATATTTTCGTCGAAGAAACTCGAATAATTTCCCTCGAAACATTTATCCACCCGGAAATCAGTTTTACGGGCAGGACAAACAAATAAAGCTTTATAATGGTTGAGTGAACACAATTTAAAGAGTGTCGGCTGGAGAACTTTCGTTATTGCACCAACGATCTTCGGGACTGAGCAGCTCACACGAATTCGTGCTAGAAAGCTGTCTTGACAGAGGGGTTGAAAAAATGTCAATTTCGCTAAAGGCTATATCGCCTAAACCGGAAACAGGCCGGTCGTTCGTCACGAAGAAAATTGAATTCCCAGCTAAAGCCCGGCTGAAATTTATGGCGCGCCCGCCTTTGGCGTCCACCGACCAGGCGACAACGAGACGACATCAGGGCTAATCGATCGTCGAAACGAACAAAAACTGGTCTCTACCATTATTCGCGTTTTCGATTGTCGAACGATGCCAACTTCCAAGGCATTTCCGTTTTACCTCCTCTCGTCACTCTATTCAGTCGCCCCCCCCCCCCCCTCGCAGAACTAAATGTAAATGGCAATTAGCTGCCTTTTTTGTTAATAAGTACTCAAGTCTGATAACAGATGTAGGCTATTGCAATAGCATTTAGAAAATTTAGAGAAAACGAAGAATGAGAATCTTTTTCGTAATGCTGATAATGACTAGAAAATGTTGAGAGTAGATTTTTTATTTTTCCGTTTATTTAATTCTTATTTTAATGCAAATGAACAAATAATCGAAATTAGGGATTATTCGTCTTCAAAGTATATTTCTGCGCTAAAATCGCTTGTTTTCATCGTGAGGATGATACGTGGACATTGGAATTTAAGATAAAATGTTATTTGTTCATTTTATAAACAAATTATATAAACAAATCACATTTCCCCGTTTTTAGGTGAAAAGAGACCTTTTTTCTTTCGACCATGTTGTAATTATATTGCCAATGAGGTGTTATGAAGAAATGTTTGCCACTCATTAATATTTGTTTATTTTATGCACAAATTATATGAACAAATGCACTTTTTGGGCGTTTTCAAGCAAAAATAAATAGTTGTTTCTTCTGATCTTGCTGAAATTATATTTCAAATAATGTTTTTTGAATAAAATTGTGCAACCTATGAATATTTGTTTATTTTATAAACAAATTCACATATTGGGCGTTCTCAAGCGAAATTAATCGCTTTTTTCTAGCCTTGCTAAAATTATATTGCCAATGATGTTTTCTGAAAAAAATTTGATACCCATAAATATTTGTTTGCTTTATAAACAAATTACATAAACAAATGCACTTTTTCGGTGTTTTGAAGCGAAAAGAAATTGTTTTTTCCTCTGACCTTGCTAAAATTATATTGCCAATGCTGTTTTCTGGAGAAATAAATGCAAACAAGAAATATTTCTTTATTTTATAAACGAATCATACAAACAAATGTAAATTTTTACA
This sequence comes from Belonocnema kinseyi, assembly GCF_010883055.1. Taxonomy (NCBI): domain Eukaryota; kingdom Metazoa; phylum Arthropoda; class Insecta; order Hymenoptera; family Cynipidae; genus Belonocnema; species Belonocnema kinseyi. Next base: position 94,687,711 of record NC_046665.1, read on the forward strand.
ATGAACCAGAAGCTATCGAGCTAATGATCTTCGATCCCTAAAAGGCTAAAGAATTCGATAATATGGCACTCTGAGTCGTGAGAGGCGAGGGGACATACGATTTAAAATCACCCTTAATTTTGTACTTATTGCAATTTATAGAATGTCTATTTGTTCATTTAAAGTGTTTATAAATGTTTTCAATTCTATTGTTCTAAAAGAATTCATGTGAAAAACATTCCAACCTAATTTCAACAAGTCTACAAAAAAGAAAATTGTTTTTCTGCTTGTAAACGCCTACAATTTGTAGTTTTTATATAATTTGTTTATAAATTGCACGAATTATATTTGATCACAACATTTAATCAAGGAATATCATTTACAATATAATTTTAACCAGGCTAGATAAAAGAACAATTTTTCCGCCTATAAATGCCTATCATTTGCATTTGTTGACCCGATTTGTTTTTGAACAGAACAAATAGTGCAGCAAAACAAAATTGTATCTAATTATACATTGTCAATATAGTTTTAAAAAATGCTAAAAGAAAAGCTTATCTGAATACAGTGTGTCCCATATTTATAGGGCCACCCCATTTTTTAAGGATAATTTTTTTTCTATTGAAACAAAATGCACCAAATATTTTGTGTGGATAAATGAGTC
>NC_046665.1:94688453-94697397 GCF_010883055.1 Belonocnema kinseyi
TGCGTTATTATTGGCGTGATCTGAGACATGAGCCTCGTTATTTTTCAACCCGAAATTTTGGAGGCGGTTCCGTCATGGTATGGGGGGCATACAGCGGTTTCGAAAAAGTGGCCATAGCTGTTATTTCTCATAAAATGAAAAGCGGAGATTACCAGGCAGTGCTAGAAGAACATCTTAAGCCCTACCTTGGACGTTTCCGCTCTGCAAAATTGACTTTCCAGCAGGACAACGCAGCCATACATGCGAGCAAGTCTACGAAGGATTGGTTGGCAAAGTCAAAGATCCCCGTACTCGCGTGGCCAGCGATCTCTCCAGACCTTAACCCAATGGAAAATGTTTCGGGCATGATGGTACGCGATGTGTATGACAACGGAAAGCAGTACACAACGGTCGCGGAGCTGACGGAAGCGATCAAATCAGCATGGAACAATGTCACCGCGAAAAGTCTCGAAAATCTGAATAAATCGATGGTAAAGCGAATGAAAATGGTATTCAAAAATGACGGAAATACTATTGATTACTAATTTTGTGAATAAAATCTTTTTATATGTACGTATTTTGTGGAATAAATTGAATTCTTTCGGAAAAATTGAATTTTTTTTTTAGTGGCCCTAATAATTTGGGACACTGATTTTTTCGAAAAAATGCACAAATAAATGAACGAATGGAATTGCGAGCTCTATATTTTAGGAAAAATCGTTAACTCGACTCATTTATTCACTCAAAAAATTTGGTGCAGTTTGTTCCAATAGTAAATAAATTATCCTTAAAAAATGGGGTGGCCCTATAAATATGGGCACACTGTAGATCAAATGTAGTAACGCTAGTTGCTCGACTCTTAACCACAGATATTTTAAAGCCATTGTTTTTTCCCGCTATCTGCAGGGGTCGCCCGGTCCGTACTCTCCTACTTCCTTATTACGCTTTATGTGATTTAACTTTGATTCGCGAAGGGTGTATGGGAAGACATAAGGGTGGGATTGATCTATTCGGACGAGATGTACTAGCATAATCGCGATTGAACTTCAATTAAGGTTAGTTCGTTGAATCGTATAATTATACCACGTCGTCTCGTCCTCTAGATCAAATGTAGACATTTTAAGCAGGAGCTATGCGATTTAAAGTTATTTATTATTTTTAAGGTAGAAAACATAATCTTTTGTTCTAGGGTACGCAATTAAGCACTGATGCAGCAAAGCCTTGAGGTGATTTGCGTAGTGGTGGGTTATAAAAACGAGCGAATACGCTGGATTTTTCTGACCAGCCTGCTGTTTTCCTAATAGCATCAATGGTAAGACACTTGCGATGAACCGCGGAAGTAGACGCATGTCTCATGCTATAGCCGGCATAAGTAGATGTATGGATGCTACTTCTCTTCAAGGTTTTCTTCAACCAACGGCTAATTGTTTGGTTGTCGCCGCGTTTTGAGGCTTTTAAATTTTTGAAGGAGGGCCTTAAGACGCTAGTCTCATATAAATAATCTTCAAATGGTTTCGCGACACAAAGCTTCGGGTTTTCGTTAAAGAATGGTAATTGTAACAGTGGTTGTTCTTTCCATATCGCTGAGGTTTTCATTTTGTCAGATATAAATATTTTTATCGCCTCTTCGTTGATTTAATCTTTTGGATTCCAACGTTACAAAGGGTTTGAATTCGTTGGGCGGTTGCTAGCGCGAGAAGTGTCACAAATTTTTTAGACATCTTTTTTAATGAAAGATCTGAATTTGGCCAGAAACTTGAAAGATAATTTAACAATGGATCTGAATCCCAGATATCATTATACTTCGGCCTAGAAGGTTTTATAGTCAAGAAACCTTTACAGAATCGCTTGATCGTATAATCCTTACCAAAATCATATGATATTACTAAATCTATCGCGGAGCGGTAATTATTTAGTGTTCCATAGGATTTCATCTTGCTTAGTTCTTTGGTTAGGAAATTCAACACCTCCGGGATAGTCGGATTAGAGGTTGATACATTATTATTTTCGCAATACTCCCACCATAAGCGTAGGGATTTTTCATATTGCCGGTACGTGTTCTTGGACCATAATGCAAGTATCACTGGCAGAGAATCTTTTGGCACTCCTTGTTGGGCGAAGGCCTCCCCGACAGCTTTCCTACCACTACAGTAAGTTTCTGTGACAGTGGATGGTCCTCTTTAAAGGGGCATTATAATAATTTAGTGTCTAGTCCTAAATAAATGGGATTTTCTACCAAAATGGACTCATATAATGCTAACCACGGTTGCGCTGGCCAAAGCGGAACGAATACTATTCCTTAAGCTTCATCTGAGATGATTTTTCAAAGGGTTTTCAAATTCAATAAGAATGGAGGAAATGCATACAATTTTTTATTTGTCCGTCGAATCGTGAAAGCATCTATTGTGTGTGTCTCTGGCTCCTTTTTCCAGTATACGAATGTAAGACATTTTTGTTACTATTTGAGGCAAATAAATTTATTTCGATGTCATTAAAAACAGATTTAACTTTATTGAAGGCCATGGGTGCTAATTTCCATTCCGTTTCGGGAGGTAGTTTGCGAGATTCCTTATTAGCTATTACGTTATCGCGCGATGGGATATATGGCGTGAAGATCAAAAGGCTCTTCTTTTCACACAACTGCCAAGTCTCTTTACAAAGTGAGCTTAACTTAGAGAATTGCATACTGCCAACTCTAATAATGTAAGAGATTGAAGTGGTGTATTCGATTTTCAGAAGTATTTTGCATAATTTCATGACTTGGGCAAAACACTTAAGGCCATAAAAGGCAGCAAGAAGTTCCAACTCATTTATGTGTGACTTCTTCTGTTGCTTATCCCACCAGACATGGGCCGTTCCGCCGTTACAGGCTGCTCCCCACCCAGATAAGGAAGCATCCGAAAAAATTTCAATTTCGCAATCTGATTTACTAATCGGATTATTAGCTGCAGGAATGTTCTTAATTAATTGGGGAATGGTCATCTTTTCATAAGAATTATTATTATTATTATTCAACGCTAAAAATTTTTCCCTCTCAAGATTTTTTGTATACACAGATCCGTACGTAACTGATGCGCAAGCTGCTACTAGGGTTCATACAAACTAAGACATTTCCCTAATTCTGCATGATGATTTATTTATAAAATCTAGAGCTGAAGATGTAATTCTTTTTTTTTCTCAGGGGTCCATCCAGATAGATCACTGTAAGAAACGACCCTGATCTTAAATAGTGTGCTACTGGCTTTAGGATTTTGGTAAAAACTAATGGAGCCGTACATAAACCAAAAGGAACACACGTGATCTCGTAAATTGATCCTTCAAACGTAAACTTTTAATATTTTCTAAACGACCTTGCTACTGGGATCGTGAGGTACGCATCCTTTAAATCTATTGTTGCCAAAAAGGCATCTTCAAAAAGCACTCTAGATACTGTCTTCCTGTCTTCAAGTTTAAAGTGGGGAGGTTCAATAAATTTGTTTAAGGCTTTAAGATTTAAGCTAGATCTCTTTTCTTCATTTGATTTAGTTGTTAAAAAATAGGTCGAAAGAAATTGGCCTTCAGTAGGTCCACACACTGAAATTGCTCCTTTCCTGAGTAACGTGTCAATTGCTTGTTTACAGTCTGTCAAAGCTTGAACTGTCATTCTAACCTCTTTTGGCAAGCCATCATGCTCAGGTGTTGATGTACACGGGATCACATAACCCTTTACATACTTTCGAATTACAGGATCAGTAGTTATTTTTCCCATTTAACAGGAAAATATTTTAATCGACCTGCAAATTGTCTTACCTTATTTATGGACCTCTATTCGGGTAACCCTGATTCCTTTGGCTCCAAGGATAGTTCCCTCTCCGCCTCCTCCCCTCCGAGCTGGCCTGTTGCTCTTCCTGGAGGGGCCTCTAAAGTTTAAATTCTGGAAACTGCGGTCATTCCCTTCCCTCCTATTTTCCCATTAGAATAAGGGCAGAGAGAAGGTTGATTGGGCCACAGTGATTCTTTGCCCGATTTCTCTGCGGCCTTAGCCGTTTTGACACGTTCTCCGAAATCGTCCGGAAAAATTTGGATGCCCACATCACAATCTTCAGCGACAGATTTTGCAATCGGGTTCAATTTAGGGATAATAAAAGTACGCCTTGTTCAGGATATCCTATAATGCAGATCAGTGAGGAGTCTACCAGAGTCTCCCAACAAGCCGAGTAGGTTAGAAAGATTTAAAGAAGGCTAATTAGTTATTTCCTTCTCTTTCTTAAGAATTTCGGTGAGACAGAGGCCGTTTGCTGCCACACCAGCGCTCAGCTGTGACTGTGTACTCACTTGTTAGTTGTCCCTTTTCATTGCCATACTGTCTATTGACTTAACTTCTAGGTTAAGAATCGAGGCTTGTAGCATCAAGCAGTTTGCTATGGTCGGATATTTTTCCTGTAGCTCTTTCCTCTCTTCTTTTGGCAGCTCTGATTTTAGAATCTTTGTCAACACCTCAGCTAAAGACGTGTGTATCTCCGGACCTAAAACGACAGTCTTTACTCCAGCTAAAAGATTCATTGTTTCGGGTGGCAGGGCAGTGTCGCCCTCTTTTCTATCCATGATCTCGGGCGGCGGACTTTGCGATTGGCTGTGTTCAAATTTCTCAGATGACGATTATGACTTTGCGCACCACTCGTGTGTCGCTCACCGCCATGCTTGTCGTATCTAGGTTTTCTCGAGCGATGTTCTCTCGATTTTTGGTACATCTTGGTGGGATGTGGCGACCATGACGTGACGAACCTCGCGAACTACGTTCATCGCTAATCTCGTCGCCCCGATATTTTCGTGCTGCACGGGATCTCGATCGATGTCTGCTATGCGAGGAGCGTTCAGCTCACGTTGTTGTCCTATACGGCTTCCCAACTGAACATTTTTCTGGATCGCGGCCGCGAGACCTCTTCGAGCGACGCTCTCCGGAATGGATTCGTTTAATTGAATCGCGACCCTTGCTAGAAACAATGGGAACGCGATAAACACTTTAATTAACGAACAAAAACAATGAAAGAATTGACGCGTGTGGTCACAGTCACACAGAAAAGCGTAATGAGGAAGTAGAAGAGTGCGGTCCGGGCAACCCCTGGAGACGCGGGAAAAAACAATGGCTTTGAAATATCTGTGGTTAAGAATCGAGCAAGTAGCCATACTACATTTCATCTAGAGGACGAGACGACGTAGCATAATAAACTATTAGTGAAATTTTTCAGAAAACATCATTGGCAATATAATTTCAGCAAGACCAGAAGAAAAAAAAAATTTTACCTTAAAAACACAAAAAATATACATTTGTTTATACAAATTGTTTATGAAATAAACCATGATTGATAAGTGGTAAACAATTTTTCAGAAAACGTTATCGGGAATATACTTTTAGCAGGGGTAGAAGAAAAAACAGTTTCTTTTTACTTAAAATTATCAAAAGTGTGCATTTATTCGTATAACTTATTTATTGAATCACCAAATATTGATAGGTTGCTAAATTTGTGTCAGGAAACTTCACTAGCAATATAATGTCAGCAAGCCTAGCAGAAAAAACGATTTCTTTTTTCTTAAATGTGCCCAAAATGTGCATTTGTTTATAGAAGTTATTTATAAAGTAAACAAATATTGATGAGTGGTAGAAATTTCTTCAGAAAACATTATTGGCAATATAATTGCAACAAGGTTGGAAGAAAAAACGGTTTCTTTTCACGTAAAAAGGGCCAAATTGTGCATTTTTTATATAATGTGTTTATAAAATAAACAAATAACATTTATCTTGAATTTTAATGTCCATGTATCATCCTAACAATGAAAGCAAGCGATTCCAAAGCAGAAATATACTTTGAAGACGAATAACACCTAATGTCGAGTAATTGTTAATACTATTTGTTTATAAAAATTAACTATGCAAGTCAACAATTTTTTTATCTTTATTATATCCCGTTTCATTCAATCTAAAGGAACAAGAAGTATCAGAAAATTCTGTCATAAAAAATGAAATTTAAAAAAAGGACATTTTTTCGCTGTTTGCATTAAAATAAAAATTAAATGAACAAAAAAATAAAAAATATACTCTCACCATTTTATGGAAAATTTAGTCTTGAATTTTTTTTTAAATCTAAAGTCAGCGAAAAAAAAAGAAAATTCTATTTTTTAAAGCCCAAAATAATTTAAATATTGTTAAATAATGTAGAATATCTATTTCTAGGGATTATGTCAAACTTAGACTTGATGATGATGTTTGTTCTTTGCAGTTTAAGTTTTAAAATTTTTCTCTCTTTAAAGTTCTTATTTTATTGTTAATATTAACTGTGAATAGTGGCGTTATTTTATACAATCTAACATAACTTCTTTGTATTTTATGTTATAAAAAAATTATATCTCAATATATTTTTATATTTACGAGTTAAAAAGTGAACTGAACTTATATATTGTAAACAATTTTAATTGATTTTAATGAATTCATTTTTAAATGTGGTTTTCGGCATATATATTATCATGAAATTGAGCTTACGATTCAAGACGAAAAGGGAACTTACATAATACTTGTTTTTAAATTAAGCAGGAACTAAAGGATCGAGATCTAAAAAATAAATCGCAACATAGAAACTAAGTCATCAAAATTAATTGCAACTTACTGTTTTATCCATATTACATTGCTTAATTCTCGCCTGTCAGGGTATGTAGATTTTGAATTTTTTATTATAATTGTTCTAAACGAATTTACATAAAAGAATAATAAATAAATGTTAATTTTCATTTAAAATTATTAAATTAAATCAGAATTAAAATGTTGCAAAGAAATTCTATTATGCTTAATAAATCTTCAAAATTATTCAAACAATACAAAGTTAATCTAAAACTTGTGAAAAATGCCGTTTTATTAAAATGTAGATTGTTGAAGATTAAAAAAAAGAAGCTGAAATCAAGGTACAAAAGGTTTCAAAAAAATGAAAAATTTTTATTCCGATTCACAGATAAATTTTTTTTATGTTTTCTTATTTTGAAAAATTAACTTCAGGACAATATTCTAATATATTTCAGAATATTTTGAAAACATTTTCAAACATTAATCTGAATATGGTGCACATTTCTTTGTCTATACAGCTTTTGTATACAAATTCGAAATTTTTTAAAAAGATATTAAAAATTCTAAAAGGAGAATTTGTAAAAGTTTGGAGAGAATCAAAACATTTTTTCTCGATTTTTGGGAATATTTGGAACTATTTTCGGTAAGATTTTAGGACCATTTTTTTTATTATGCAGTATAAACCAATTTAGTTAATTTTAATGAATTCTGTTAAAAGTTTTCTTTTCGGCACAACTATTTTCATGAAATTTAGCTTAATATTTAAGACTGAAATAGTATTTTCATTAAAATTGTTCTTATATTAAACATAAACTAAGGTTACTTCAAGCTAAAAAAATAAATGTTGTGAAGAATGATTTATACACACTATTAAAATATTTTATTATTATTATTCATACCAAATAGGTAAAAACTACAATCATTATTTAATGCTGAAGAACTAATTTTATTCCCTAAAATATTCTCTAAAAATTTCATTGGTACGTTCTTATTAACAAACTTTTATTTATGGATTATAAAATCGTTACTTTCGTAAACAATAAATTTTGATAAATACATTCTTTTAAATAAAACCTTACCAGTCATATTTAGAGAGAATCTTTTAAGGAATAAAATAGGCGCTACAGCATTAAAATTAAATGAGAATTGTAATTTTTACCTAAAGAGAAAAAGAAAACATTAAATAGTTATTGGCAAATAAAGAAAACCGAAAATATTTTTTTCAAAAGTTCATCTAGATTTCATTTCTAAAATTAGTTATAATTAATATTAGCATATATTCCTCGATTTTATAAAATATTTGTAACAAGGCTTAGTTTTTGGACTTAAAATAACATATGATAATGATAATAATTAATAATATATTTAATAATTCATGATCAATAATGGAACCCACCGTGTTCATTAAAACGCAATTTAATTATTAAAATGTTTGAGAATTTAAAATGAATTTAAATTAATCAATCAAATATTATATATTATGTAATATAACAAAAAATATTATAAAATGTAGGTTCTTTAATTTTGAGATATTTAAAATTTACGAAAATAATGATATGTCTAATTTAATTACACACGAGTAATAATTAGTTTCCCTTAGTAGGAATGCTTTGGAATTTTACGCTAAAAGGAGTGAATTTTCCGATTTTCAGAAACTATTTTTAAATTAAACGATTGCAAAAATCTTAAAGATTATTATCTCTAACCCAGATCTATAAAAATTATTTTTAATTAACAAACATTTTTTTAAACACTTTCGCCTTGCATTATTTTGAAACTCGGCCAACTGGATAGCTGGCATCACCACACGGCGATCGTTATCTCTCATGACATATATTTGACACAGGCTTCTAGAAAAGTGGCATGGCGCTGATAATGGACAATCGTGAAAAATGTATCAAGAATTGAATGGTATAGATGTGAAGATTCAACTTCATATGACTGGCACAGAAAATATTCTTTCTTCGGTAAGAAATATGAGATAAAATTGGCTTTGATTTTCAATGATAAGAATAAATCCTGTTTCTCGTAGACATGCAATTATAGATCTCTTTTCTATGATAAGAAGCTTTATACGCCTGACTCAATCGCAGTATGTACTACTGCATTCCAAATAAGCATTACTATACTGTCATGATCTTGAATAAATAAATAATATTGAATTTGTCAGTACTATAATAAATGCATTCTTTCAAATGAGAGTTGAGAGTTTTGTCTGAAAACATCTTGACTATTTCTACTATAAATTATCTTTTTCATTTAACGACAAGTGCTGTAACGAAGAGACGGCTGAGAGAATGTGCATTAATTACGTAAGGATGAATCTTTATATTGTGCATAGTCTACACTCATTTCGTAAGGATTCACCAGATT
>NC_046665.1:94697407-94749761 GCF_010883055.1 Belonocnema kinseyi
CCCCCCACCCACACTCTATCTGAGATTTCATATATTTTACTAAGTCTTTTAAAAGATTTTAATTATTTCCATTGCGCATAATATTTCAAGGGATTTCTAAATTTGAAAGATTTCTAGTGATATGAAAATATATCAACAGATTTCAGGTGATCTGATTTATTTCTATGGACTGCAAAGTATTTAAAGGTATTACACTTTTTAGGAACTCCTTGCAATCTCAAGACATTTCTGTAGATCAAAAAAAATTTTAAGCAGTGATTCAAAAAAACTATAAATATTTTATGAAATTAAAGAAATTACCCAGAATGATTTCACAGAGAATTAATATTTTAGGGATTTCATAAGATTTTCAGGAATTTTAAGAAGGTCAACAAATTTTCAGACATTATAATATACTTTAAAGAATTTTAAGAGATATTGCAGGAAGTTTGAAGTATTTTAAGAGATTTTTGAATATTTTAAAGGATTCTTTTTAACTTTTAACTACTTCTTATATATTTTAAGGATTTTTTATATATTTTAAGGGATTTCAAATATTTGAAAATATTCTCACGTGTTTAAAAGAGCTAAATGAATTTTTTAAGTATTTCAACGATTTCAAAGGAATTTGGTAATACTTTCAAACATTTTGAAATATTTCGCAGAATTTTAATTATTTTCCTTGATTTTCAAAAAATGTTAAGTATTTTACGGTTTTCAATAGGATTATAAAGGATTTTTATAAGATTTGGAAGACTTTATGACATTACAAGGATTTCCACAGTTAATAAATGTTTTATTGAAATTGAAGAGATTTTAAAGATTTCAAAGTAAGTTTCCGTATTTTTAAGAGTTTCATGTGACGCCGTAGTATTTAAAAATATTTGAGTAGATTTCAATATATTTTACAAAATTGCAAGTGATGCAAAAAGATTCTCAAGAATTTGAAATATTTCAATGAATTTTAAGGATTTTCAAAAATCTCATAAGATTTTCAGAAGTTTGACGGAATTTCAATGATATTATAGATTTCCAAGAGATTTTATGAGGTTTTATTTCATCGAAAGATTGTGATTATAAGTAGAAGGAAAAAATTCACGTAAAGATGGTTAAGAACCACATTCTATTAACTTAATGTGCCTGACAAAGCAATATCTATTATTGGCATCTATTTAATTGGCAATTAAATGTTTATGTCTGGCAAAATATTGTTTATACCTACTTAAAACTAGTTTAAATGTTTTTGCGATAAATGGCTGTTCATTAAACATGTTTGAAGACAAATAGTTTTGTTGTTTATTTCCTGTATTTCAGAAGTTTTATTTCTTTTATTCTTTCATAACAATATTAAGTGTAGTGATTCCAGTAAAATTTAATTATTTAGGCTGACCATATAAAGACCACGGCTACTGAAAATAGATTAAAAATATTTATTTGAAAAAATGGCCATATAACGCGTACGGGGTGCTAATTTTTTTTATTTTACGGTGCCAACATTTTCCATTATTTCCCACCAAAAATAAAACAAAAATACTAATTAGGGAGAGAAAGAATTATATTTGTTCTAGAAAAAATGTACAATTAAATCAGCGACATTTATCCTTAATAGAGCTACCTAAATTTTCAAAAAGGAGCTAGCGATATAAATGAGCTTTTTCAAGAGATTTTCAGCAGAACTTATTCCAAAGATTATTATTAATAAATCACGTAAATATTAAGAACAAATAAGCATTGAATAGCTGAATGTAAAATGTTAAAACTTGAATTATAGCGCTCTTGTGACGATTTGCAAAAAATATTTATTAAATAATTATTTTTAATTAATTTACCTACAAACTGATTTCTTGGCGCTTGTGTAAGAAATAAATTACCTTCATTCAATGCGTTCAAGTTAAAAATTGGAAACTTGAAATTTCTTCGTATTTTATATAAAGTTGATTACTTTGTCTCTAAATAAACACAGGCACCTCCAAATCAAATTCTAAGAATATGCTGATAATGCACATTTGCAAATTATATTTAATGTAACGAACAATGGACATTTTTGTCAAATTAATAGAAATTATTCTTATCAGCATAACGGATTCAAGACATTCTTTTGCTATACATTTTTCAACTTTAAAAAAAGCGAATTCATCCTAGAATTGTTAAAAAATTTGTTAAAACATGTAAATGAATAAAAAAGCCGGGTTTCGAATTTTAAAACTTTTTTTACGACCCTTATCAAAATAATATTGAGTAATCTCATTTCACAAAATTGAATAAGAACTTCTTATAACAGCTGTTGACTCCAACGTATGTTCTCCATTTAAATTTATTTGGAATTTCAATGATTCTAAATGAGTCACATTTACTTTGTCGTAGCAAATCACACTCATTATCAATATCTGCCCAAAAAGTGCACACAATTTTGAATTTATTATCCATCCTACCCTAAAAAAAAATCGACCTAATATGTATGTCTGACCTAATAAACACCATATCTCCTGATAAATTACTTCTTTTTTAATTCTTCAGAATTTACATGGTATACAATTTTCCAATTTAATTCGTATAAATTACCTATATTATTTATGTCTGACCACATGACATTTATTACTACTGGAAACTGAAAAGGACAACCACCCGTCAAAAAAAACCCTAACTAATACTTGATGAAAAAGTGTACACAAAATGGAATTTATCTGCTTTCCCACCCTAACAGAAAATCCAGCTAATATTTATGTATGTTCCAATCCATACCAAACCTGCTGATTAATCACTTCTTTTCCGATTCTCCTGAATTTAATGTATCAAAGATATGAAAATTAAGTTCATATAAATGACCCTTATTCATTAGATCTAGCCAAATGGCACCCATTACTACTGAAACTCGATTTAAGAAACCTTGCAGTTACAAAAAAAAGTCTAACCAATGCTTTACGAGAAATTGTAAACAAATTAGAATTTATTTTCGATCCTATCCTAAGATAAAATACATTAAATTTTTGGAAAGTATCAGTCATGACCATACCTACTTCCATGTGAAATCTTTGCTTTCTAGATTTTAATTAACTTAATTAATAATCTAAAATTCACCTTGATTCATCTAAATGACACATATTAATCATTTTCGATCGAAATCACATCCATTGCTATTTAAATCTGATTCAAGCAATCTTCCAATTATAAAAATGCCTCTAACCAATACTTGACGAAAGGGTAAATAATTTAAAAAAGAAAAAAAATGAAATGAATTCTACTTTCAATGAATAATTAGTTAAATAAAAGAATAATTTATTCTTAACTAAGACAAGTAGTAAAAAATGGTATGTACGTGGTGTAAATATGTTAACTTTTCTTGAACGTTCAAGGCTTTCAATTATTAAAAAAGTAATTATGATTATTTACTATTAATTTATGAATCCGAAAGCTAAATAAATGGAATCATTAATATTATTTTAATTCTCTTAAAATGTAGAAATCCTCTAATCACCATAAACTTAAAAATAATATAGCTTAGAAGAAAAAAAATATTTTTTAAACTTTCGATAATCTTTCAATGTTCAAAAATATTTTTAATTTCTCAAAATCATTTTAAAATTTCTTAATATCTTTTTATTTGTGTCGAATTGTTTCTACAATTAGAAAAAATATTTAAAAATAAATGATCACATTTTTAGATATCTTTTGAAACATTTTCAATTTAAAAAAAAATTTTCTTTTGAAATACATTTTATAAACAAAAAATATTTATAATTTATACATGAACCTTGAAAAATGTTTTTTGTTTTCTTGAAACCTTTCAAAATTGTCAAAAAGCTTTAAAATTTTTGCTTGGAAATTTTAAAATAATTTTGTTGAATAAATATGATATTAAATCCTTCCGAAGCGTACAAATTTATTTGAAAACCTTCGAAAATGTACATTTGGTTTTAAAATTGTTGGAAAATGAATATCTTGAAATCTGCGCTTAAGAATTATATTGTTTATAATGTTAACCTGCAAACCTAACTTCATGTGGTCATTCACTTTCTTCATAACTTTTCTTTAAGTCTCTCTGACATTTTATTAATATTCTGATTTTGGATTGAATAAATAATATAATACACATTTATTGAAATACTATTTGCTGTACCAGATTTAGCCTAGTTTTAACAGGTTATGGGCTCAGCACGAAATACGAAAACAGATTAAGAAACATACAAACTGTGAGAGGTTAAATATTTTAAAAAATTGGATCTAACGCAACGCTGTCAAAATAAATATTGGAAACTCAATTCGACTTGAGATGCTTGGTAAAAAGAACTGCGACACCTGGAAAATCAAGGTAGAAGCTCCTTCAATTGAACATGATACTTTGAAATATGTGTGCGGTTAAAATAAACGACCAGCTGTCACAGCTAATGACGAAGCTTCATAAGCCGCGGTGAAAGCTTGGGACACTGCAGATCGGATCGCTAAGTCAGATTCAATTTTAGCTATTTGTAAATCAGAACTAAAACAAATTAAAAGTTGCAGGACTTCCCACGAAATATGGAGTAAATTGGAGTCAATTTATCAATCAAAGAGTCCGGCAAAGAAAGTTTCATTTTTGTCACAATTAACAATGCGACGAATGGATGATGACGAAGATATACGTAGACATACAAAAAATTTCTTTGATTTCGTCGATAAATGGGCGACATGGATGTTGAAATCAATCCAAATTTGTTGGCAATTTTATTACTTTAAAGTTTACCCAAGAGTTTTGACAACTTCAGTTGCGCAATAAATCCAAGAGATGTGCTCCCTACACCAGAGGTTTTGAAAATTAAAATTCTAGAGGAAAGTGATTCAAGGAAGAAGAATATGGAATTTGTTACAGATGCCATGGTGGAAAGCTGCTTTCGTTGCAATAAAATGGGTCACAAGATCGCAGATTACTGGTCGAAGAGAGAAAGCACTGGAAACATCGAAGAGACAGGATTTCTAGCAAAAAAGGAAGCGACGAGCGGTGAAGAAACAAGTTTCTTAGTGACAAACGAAGCTGTTGCAGATTCTGCCTTAAAGGCTGAAAATGGAATAAATAGTTGGTGTATGGACAGTGGCTGCACGTCCCCCATGTGTTTGGATCAGAACAAGTTCGTAACATTGGAAAAGTCGGACCATACAACACTAAATCTGGCAAGTAGCGCTTCAGCAAAAGTCACAGCCAAAGGTTTGGTGAAGTTGACAGTATCAGACGGTGAGAAATCTAAATCCAGACTTACGAACCAATTTGATGTTTGTTGCCAAAATTGCAGAAAAGGGATTCAGAATAATTTTTGACAAAGAATCTGCTGTAGTGGTAGATGATAAAGAAGATATTAAGTTGAGGGCTATGCGAGTTTATAATTAATACTATATATCTGAGCACATTGAACAAGCAGGAAATATTATCGTAAAATTAGCATCAAAAAATTTAATAGACTGGCTTAAACGATTTGGACATATAAATGAGAAAAGTTTGAAGGATTTGAAGACGAAGAATCTTGCTCATGGAATTAGAGTAGAGAAAAATGCGAAATTACCACCATATGAAGTTTGCTTTAAGGGAAAAATGACGCGGAAACCGTTTCCGAAAAAATCAACAAAATCCACAGAAACACTAGAAATAGTACATACTGATTTGTGTGGTCCAATGAGGACAGCATCTCTAGGAGGAGCAAAATCTATGGTTTTCTTTATAGATGATCATACTCGATGGCGTGAAGTAAGGTTTCTCAAGAAGAAAAACAACACCCTATCCTCATTTCAAGATTATAAAAATATGGTTGAAAATCAAACTGGGAAGAGAATAAAGAACTTGCAATCAGACAATGGGACTGAATATCTGAATAAAGACGTCAATGATTACTTGAGCCTAACCGGAATTAAAAGGAGTTTAACCGTTAAACATACTCCACAACAAAATGGGGTAACTGAAAGAAAAAATAGAACATTAATAGAAATGGCTACCTGCATGATGATACAAGCCAACGTTCCACTCCTTTTTTGGCCTGAAGCTATTGTAACAGCAAATCACGTTAGAAATCGATGCCCTTCAAGATCTCTAAATGGCGAGACACCGTTCTGGAACTGGACAGGAAACATACATCTAGTGTCGTGTTTTTGAGTCTTTGGATCTGAAGCTCTAACTTTGTTTCAAAAGATGTGCTCCAGAAAATGAACACTGAAATTGAAGGTACTGGAACACCTGAAAAGTTTAAACCTGAAGTCGTCGAATTTAATTTTCCAAAGACTAAACAAAGAGAGCAAGAAGAAGGATTTGAATCGATAGAATATCACCAAGAAATATCAGATATTTCTAACCAAGATGAAGACTTTTGGGAAGATGCTGAATATGGGGAGCTACCAATAAATAATATTGACTACATCAACATCGACGAATTCTTAACACTAAAATCATCAAGACGAAGATAAAGCAATTGAAGTTGAAAATTTCGAAAATATTGATGAAGAGAATGAGGAAGGAGAACCTTCACGCATAACTAGAAGAGGTCCTGGTAGACCAAAAATAATTCGAACTGGAAACAGGGGAAGACCCACTAAACAGTACCATCCACCAATAGCTATATTTCGTAACATGTACGAGACCTGACTTGGCCTATGCAGTAAGCTATTTAAGTCAGTTCAACAGTGGTTATGATACGGAACATTGGACAGCTGCCAAAAGAGTTTTTCGATACTTAAAAAGCACCATCGATTATGGAACCATCTTTGAAAAGACTAAGAGTGGTCTTACAAGCTACGTTGATGCTGATTGGGATGCATGCCCTATAGAGACATGGCTTTAAATGAAGCAACCAAGGAAGCAATATGCTTTCGAAGATTTTTTTAAGAACTAGAACTGATAGGAAATACTCCAATTCAGATATTTAATGACAACCAAATAGCTCAGAAACTATCTAATATTCCTGCCTTTCATGCTTGAACAAAGCATATTGACATCAAACATCATTTTGTTCGGGATGCAGTAAAAGTTAATGCAGTGACTATTAAATATCTGCCAACTGGAGAAATGATAGCTGATGTTTTAAATAAAGCATTAAGTGGACCAAAACATATCAAGTGCTTAGAAGGATTTGGATTTTCTTTCTTTTATCGAGAAAACTGAATAATTCCCGCTTGGATTAGGGGGAGTGTTGGAACATCAATATCTTGAAATCCGCGCTCAAGAATTATATTGTTTATGATGTTTACCTGCGAACCTAAGTTCATGTAGTCCTTCACTTTATTCATAACTTTTCCTTAATTCTCACTGACATTTTATTAATATTCTCATTTTGGATTGAATAAATAATAGAATACACAGTTATTGAAATACTATTTGCTGTACTAGATTTAGCCTATTTTTAACAAAAATGTTATCTCTTTTCAAGTTATAAATTAGATAGCAAATTTGTTTCAACCCACCTAATATAATATCTTCTAAACTGATTCAAATTTTCCTTAGAATTTTTTATATCCTAAAAAATTTTTTTAAATTCACTCAAATATTTTAGACTTTTTTCCGAAACTTTTGGAAATCTTTTAAAATGTTAAAAAACATGTTGAAGTCTTTTAAAACTAAATTAAAATTCTATCAGAAATCTTTGAAAAAGTTTGTTTCTTCTCTCGAAACATTTACAAATTTTCAAAATACATCTAAATTTATTGTTTGAAATCTTCAAAACTCTCGATTTTAGTGCACATTGTGTTAAATCTCTACATATTTAAGATTATTTTTCAAAATGCTTAAAAAAAACTTCTAAATGCTTTTTTCGAATACTTTAAAAATCTAAATTTTGTTAGAAATTTTTGAAAATGTTAATTATACTTTTGACATTTTTTTTAACTAAAAAAATCACTTTAAATTTGTTTCTAATTTGTAGAAATCCTTTTAAATTAATATTATTTCTTAAAAAAAAGATCCTACTCCATCCTCACTCCATTGGGAATCGAACCACAAAACTTCTGATTTCCGGTCAGGTGCTTTTCCAATTAAGCTATTAAAGGGATCAGAATAAGCACTCTTGATTCAAGAACATAACGCTAATTTTTAGCTAGATGTTAATGGTACAAGTAATTATTTCAAAATTTTTAAATTTTTCTGCTATATCATCAGAGATTGTACCTTACCGACAGTAGATCAACCCTCCATACCATGAAGGCAGAAAATCTACACAATATCGATCAAGTTAAGAATCTTCAATAACAGAAAATGCTTAAAGTCTTAATAAGACTAGATGAAAAATAATATTTTTTAAATTAAAATTATTTCTTGAAAAAAAGATCCTACTCCATCTTCACTCCATTGGGAATCAAACCACAAAACTTCTGATTTCCGGTCAGGTGCTTTTCCAATTAAGCTATTAAAGGGATCAGAATAAGCACTCTTGATTCAAGAACATAACGCTAATTTTTAGCTAGGTGTTAATGGTACAAGTAATTATTTCAATATTTTTAAATTTTTCTGCTATATCATCAGAGATTGTAACTTACCGACAGTAGATCAACCCTCAAAACCATGAAGGCAGAAAATCTACACAGTATCGATCAAGTTAAGAGTCTTCAATAACAGAAAATTCTTAACGTCTTAATAAGACTAGATGAAAAATAATATTTTTTAAATTAAAATTATTTCTTGAAAAAAAGATCCTACTTCGTCTTCACACCATTGGGAATCGAACCACAAAACTTCTGATTTCCGGTCAGGTGCTTTTCCAATTAAGCTATTAGAGGGATCAGAATAATAACTCTTAATTCAAGAACATAACGCTAATTTTTAGCTAGGTGTTAATGGTACAAGTAATTATTTTTAATTTTTTAAATTTTTCTGCTATATGATCAGAGATTGTACCTTACCGACAGTAGATCAACCCTCCAAACCATGAAGGCAGAAAATCTACACAATATCGATCAAGTTAAGAATCTTCAATAACACAAAACGCTTAACGTCCTAATAAGACTAGATGGAAAATAATATTTTTTGAATTTTAATTTTAAAAATATTATTTTCCATCTAGTCTTATTAAGACGTTAAGTATTTTCTGTTATTGAAGATTCTTAACTTGATCGATATTGTGTAGATTTTCTGCCTGCATGGTTTGGAGGGTTGATCTACTGTCGGTAAGGTACAATCTCTGATGATATAGCAGAAAAATTAAAAAAAATTTTAATCCTTTTGAGTTTAAAATTATTTTTTCAAGTCTATTCAAAACTTGTGAAAATCTTTTCAATTTACTGAAATATATATTCTAAAATTTTGTTTTTATCGAAATTTAAAACATTGTACTTTAAAAACTTCTACATTTTCTTTTGAAAATTTTGCAAAATAGTTTGAAATGTTTTGAGACCTTTCTCCATTTTCTCTTCAAATTTATTTTTCAAAATGCAAAATCTGTTCAAATGTTCCCAGGAATTTTAAGAAACATTTTTCACACTTACAGATAATTCACACCCTTTTTAATTCTTCTAAATTTGAAGTATCTAATATATATGCCAGTTAAATTAATATAAATCAAACACATTCATGATTACTATCCAAATATCGTCCATTACTACTGACTCATGATTAAAATAACCCTTCATTTAAAGAAACATTACCTATACTTCACCAAAAACTGCACAAAAATTGGAATTTATCCTCTGTCCTACCCCAAAAATAAAATTTATGAAATTATTGTCTAACCAAGCACACACCATAACTACTGAAACCTAATTTTTTATGGCAATGTACGGAAGCCAGAATCTAAGATTTCGCACTCTGATTCATCTAAATGACTCACATTTATTATACCTAACCAAATACCATCTACTACTACTGAATACCAACTCAAACATACTGCCACTCATAAAAATGCCCCCAACCAATACTTGACCGAAAATAGCAAATAAATTCCAATTTATTTACCCTTTTACCCTGACCTAAGATTCAGAAAATAACAGAAAAAGCGAACAGTGGTAACATTCCTCAAATAGTAATAGTAATAATACGCTCAAATTAGGGTGAGAATTGGGGTGAGAATTGGGGTGAGAATTGTTACAAGAGTCGCACATCTGGAGGTGACATATCGTCAATGTCGAGAAGAGAGAGACCAAGGTGCAGAGTTAAACTGAGAGAAAGCGAGATAGAAAGTCAGATCAAGAGAGGGCGAGACGAGTGGCAGGAGGGTCATGGAAAAGCGGAAACGAGCCGGCTTGGAGTTGGAAGCATGTAGACGATCATACATATCTACAAGGCGTTAGCAACCAACTCAAACCCTCAGGGGCTGAAGATGTCGCGTGATTTATATGGGGACGATTTCACGTCTGCTGGGTTAGGTAATCGTGCACTGATTGGTGATTATAATTGATTGTGGATTGTTCACGTCGTCAATTAACCTACAAGCTATTTTTGGTGCACCAATCATTAGTCATTGATATTTGAAGTGAAGAAGGTCCTAATTCAAAAATAATTTCTTAATGCAAACCTTTGAATTCATTTATCTCGTTTATTTTATCGAACTCATATAAGAGGCTGTAAATAAAATACGTGACAGCTTAAGTGTGATGGGTCGAGACAATTTGTTACGATTTGTTACAGTAAGGGGTACTTCACTAATGTACGTAATTTTTGCATATTCGGAAAAACTTTCCCCTCAAGATTATCTTTTCACGTATAAATTTTATTATTGTGTTAGAATTTTAACAATTTTCTTAAAAAGAAATCCTTTTGGGTTGCAAATTCAATTGTGTTATTAGAAATATGTCTTACTTGGTAAAAAGTTCAGCCCTTTCCTTGAACATTTAACTTTTGCTTATTTGGAAAAAATGGAACTATTTTTTTAAAATTTTTGTTGTTAAATTATCTGTTTTAGGAGAAATTTTGTCATTCTTCAATAAAAATGTAAATGTTCGAAAGAGAATTCAACCTCAAGTTTGTCTTTTGGATTTTGAAATTCTCTAGCTTGAGCAGAAATTATACCTTTCTTGGATGAAAATGCAACTTTTAGGTAGAAAATGCAATAATTTTTTTGAAAATCCATACTTTTTGTTTAAAAGAAGTTAATAAAAAAATCAGACTTTCTATTTTAATATTATCAAATTGTTTTGTTGGCGAAAATTAACCTTTTTCCAATTTTTTTTTTCAATATAAAATTCAACTATTATAAAGGGAATTTTATCTTCATTGAACGAAAATGCAAATTTTTTATTCAAAATTAAATATTTTGTTTAAAATACATACTTTTTGTTAAAAATTCGTCTGATTTTTTTTAAATGTAACTATTTCGTAGTAAATTTACTTTTTGTTTAAAATTTATATATTTTTTAAAAAAAGAACTGAATCTTTTCTGGGTGAAAGTTCAACCTAAAAAAATTGGTTTTTTTATATTGAAAAATCACCTATTTTAGTACAAGTTTCATCTTTCTTCGATCAAATTAAAAATTCAAGTATTTGTTAGAGAATTCAACTATTTTGTTAGACTTCGATCTTTTTTGGTAGAAAAAATTTGTCTTTTTTAATTGTAAATATTTTTTTTTTCTGTAAAAATTCATTTTGTGTTAAAAAATTCATATTTTTATCTTGAAAAGCCAACTGAAATCTTTTGGTATGAAAATTCTACTATATATATTTTTAAAAATAAATTAATGAATTTGTAATGTTTCAATTTGTATCCGAAATACTGCTTTAGCCGTTTATAAAATATTATATGTTTATACAAGATTTTAAAGTGACCGGTGGCACCTGTTAATATTCGAATTTCGAAAATAATTACTAATCCATTACAAAATTTCTCAGTTTAATTAATATTTCCTAATAATTTCTGTTTTTGCATTTTCATTTTTAAATTCGTGAAAGGTTTAATTTATCGAATAAATAAGGACTGAAAGCTGCTTATAATGAAAATTTCACATCACCTTTACTTTCATCTAAATCGCTCTCAATAAAGTAGTTATTTAAACCTTAAAATCTTTAATGTTTTAATAATAATCTAAAATGTTTAAATTATAACTTCTCTTAATAAGCGTATAAAAACATAAATTTGTGTAAGCGTAGAGTGAAATTCATTACTTAACGAGGAAACCAGAATTGCAAATGTTTGCATGTAACCCAGCATTCTCCAGAATGTCTTCATGCTTCAAGTCATAATTCTGCCCGCGGCTTACACGGGACACCGATCTCCGCATTTCAGAGGCTTATTTTCCAAGTTTATTGAGGTCGACCCTTCGTCAACATAAACTAGGGTCATGTTTCTGTCCACTTCGGACTATTTGCTTTACACTGTCAGTTTACGCAGCAACTCGTTTTCTGCCTTATTTCTTCACCATCCAAGATTGCAAGGTTGTAAAACCGACGCGGAAAAATCTCCTGTCTATAAAACTCAAAGGGCTCTGTACATCAATTACGAATTATTTTATCCGCAACGTGCGGTCTTGTCTACTAAGAAAACTGTTTATAAAAATTTCAGTCAATACATTAACGACTTAAAAATAAATTAGTTTTTAAAATATAAAATAATTTCAAACTCACAATACGGAAATAATATAATTACATTGTATCTGACCAAATATTGATTAATACTACTGGAGAATGATGTGGTTTCTAGGGTAGAATAGAGCTAAGCGCTCACAGTTTTTGCATCGTCCATTTTTAATTAAAAATTGATTCATAAAAAACAGTGATATAGTTTGAAGGAGTGGTATTCTAACTATTTTTTTTATAGATACAATTGTCTATGAGCAAAATTTCAAGTTAATATTTGATGAAACTGCCGCTAACTTCTTAGACGTGCGAAAAAAGGCGTGGGAGCTAAGCGCGCGCTTTATCATTTTCAGGCTTCGAGCTAAGCGTGCACTATTGGATTTCTCAATCTAATTTTTATTTTTATAATAAAAACATTAAATTATTTAGAAAATGCACACTATTTACTTTTTATTACAGAGATATCAAAATTTTTCATCATGATTCGAGCCCATTTTATTTTTTTCGCAGGGAGGCGAATTTTTGAAAAAGTCGAGCAAAAAACATTTTTCACAGTCTCGTGGCACACAAACACCCATATATAAAATTAGGAAAATTATTATTATGTATTATTATTAAATTATTATTCATCTACTAATTAGTTTGCAACGTGCCCATTTATTTCTGGAAAAAAGTGTTTGTGAACATTCTATTAGCTACGTTTTTATTTTAAAAATAAAGTATTAAGAAAAATAAAACACTTTCAAAGGTGGAATATGATGAAAAAAGATTTACAGGTTGGCCTAAAAATCACCAGGCCTTCTAAGACCTCCTCAAAGGCTTCCGAAATTATATTCAGACTTATTAAACCTTCACCTCTACTTTACAAAGTGAGGATTGCTATTTAAAGTAAAGAATCTTATAAATAAATAATTATTTATATTATCTACAACATTTAAAAATCCTGATTAATTAATTTACGAAATGCTGTCATATATCTTAAAAATATATTTATAAAAATTGTAGTTTGCACATGTACGACTTGAAAATAAATTAGCTTAAGAAATATATAATAATTTTCAAAATAAAATAGAAACACAGTATTAATTAAATTTCGGGTGAAAAAATCTTCACCAATACTACTAGTTAATGCGGGGGTTGATGTATAAATTAATCAACTTTTTACTACGTAATGTTTTTTATTATAGCAGGTGTCTGTAATTGCATATTATTAATAGCATATTATATTATTTAGAACGTGCAATCTTATCTCCTAAAAATATGTTGATGAAAATTCTAGTACATACATGTACGACTTTAAAATAAAGTAATTGGTAATATATAAAATATATTCAAACATACAATAGACATATAAATTACATTGAGGCTGATCAAATCTTGATTAATACTATTGTGAAATGTAGGGATTGCTATGTAAAATATAAAATTGATAATAAAGCTGCTATATAAAATAAATATAAATTATAAATTAATAATATTTCTTATTGCATAAAATGTCTACAATTACTGATTAATTTGTTTGGAATGGGCTCTATTAATTTCTAAAAAAATGTGTTTATAAAAATTAAAGTCCCTACATTTGCGACTTTAAAATTAAGTATTTGAAAAATATAAAATAGTTTTAAACATAAAACATAACGCAAATGTTTTACAGTTTGACTTGAAAATGAACCGCCCTCCGTACACATTTTCTTAAGTCTTCTAAATGACATTGAGGGTGAGCAAAACTTGACTGATGCTACTTGATAATGTGGACCTTTTCAAAGCAAATAAACTAAATCAAAAGATATCAAATAATTCCTACCATACAATATGATAACAAATTTTTCACAGACACACCTGATAACTACCAAATTTTCTAGGAACTTCTTTAAGGCCTTCTAAATTAGATTTAGTCTGGCCAAATATTGACCGATGCTAATTGGAAATGTGGCTGTTGCTGTATGGAATAAAGGAACCTATAAATAAGTAATGTGTAATATTGTAAAGATTATCTGTAATGACCAATTAAATAGTTTTTAACAAATACTCTTATTTACCAAAAAATTTATTCATAAAAGTACTATTCCAAAAGTTTACTAGATAAAAAAGAGTATTTGAGAAGATATAAAATAATTTGAATTATACATAATAATTGAGAAATCTTCAGGAGTTGACCTAGATACTACGAAGTCTTCTCAGGCCTTCACTGAGACCATCTAAATAAAAATTTGGCTGGAAAAATATTCACCAATACTACTAGAAAATGTAAAGGTTGCTGTATAAAATAAAGAAACTTATAAACTAGTAATGTTTTCATATTCTTATAATTTTTTATGGTATTAAGCGTCTACAAGTATTGAATAATTTGTTTGCAATGAGCTCCCTTATTTTCTAAAAAAATTTATTCATAAAAATTGTAGTCTCTATATTTGTCTCCTTGAAACAATGTAATTAAAAATATATAGAATAGTGTCAAACATTAAACATTAGAAAAAAAATTTTTACTGTAAGAACTAAAAATGATGAGCCCTTCATAGACCTTCTCTTAGTCCTTTTATATTACGGTGGGACTACCCAAATCTTGATCTACACTACTTAAGAATGTAGAGCTTATTATATAAAATTAGGAAACTCAAAAATCAATAAAATTTTTCTTATTATATAAAGTATCTGCAATTACCTATGTATTTGTTTACAAAATATGCTCTTATTTCCTGAAAAAAAGTATTATTGGAAATTCTAGTCTATAAATGTGATAGTTTAAAATGAAGTAATTGAAAAAATACAAAATAATTTCAACCGTACAACATGGTTACATAATTATCAATAATTTTTTTGCAACCAACATTCTTATTTACTATAAAAATTGTTTATAAAAAGTCTAGTATATAAGCACTGGTTCAAAATAAAGTACGAGTAATTGAAAAGACATAAAATAATTACAACTTTAAAACCTAATCACAAAATTGTTATTGGTAACCTGAAAATTAGCAAAAATAATTACAACTTTAAAGCCTAATAACAAAATTTTTATTAGTAACCTGAAAATTAGGAGGTCTTCTAACACCTTTTCTAAGGCCTCCTAAATTAGATTTTAACTGATCAAGTATCAAGCAATACTACTAAAAAATGTGGAGTTTTCTACATAAGATAAAGAAACGGATATGTAAGAAATGTATTCTATTGTATTAAGTACCTAGAATTACTGATTAAGTTTTTTGCAACGAGCAGTCTTATTTTCAAAAACAAATTATTTATAACAAATTTCAGTACATAAATAGACGTGTCCTAATGAGAAGGTAGTTCACAATAATCTCATTGTAAATATTTAAAATAATTTCAACCATACATAATAATAAAAAAAAAATCACGGGTTGACCTGGAAAATAAAATTTCTTTGAACACCTTTTCTAAGGCATTATAAATTATATTTACTCTCGCTTAATCTTGATCAAGACTACTGAAAAATTTGGAAGTTGATATATAAAAGGAAAAAAACTATGAGTAAGAAATATTTTCTATTGTATAAAGTATCTACAATTAACAGTTAATTTGTTTACAATGGGCGCTCTCATTTACTAAAAAAATTAATTATAAAAATTCTATTCCATAAATCTTCTAGTTTCAAATACTCGTAAAGTTATTTAAAATATGTAAAATAATTTCAACCATACGAGATATTAACAAAATTTTCAGGAGTTATTTAATAAAGAAATTATTTATAAAAATACTATTCCATTAATGTTTAAGTTTAAAATAAATTAATTAAAAAGATATAAAATAATTTTAGCCATACAAAATAAAAATAATTTTTTTACGATTTGGACTGAAAACTACCAGGTATTCTAAGACCTCAAAGGCCTTCCCGAATTATTTGTTTGCAAGGAGCCCTCTTACTTATTAACAAAATATTTGAAGAAATTCTAATCCATTAATGTACTTGTCCAAAATAAGTAATTGAAAAGATTGAACATAATTTCAACTACACAGCATAAGAACAAATTTTTTATGAGTGGACCTGATAACAACCTGGTGTTCTGACACCTTTAAGAACTTCAAATTAGATTTCGACTGACATAGTATTGACTAATACTACTGGAAAATGTGGAGGTTGCTATATAAAATATACTATATTCATTTCTTGCAACGGGTGTTCATATTTCCATGAAAAAAATCTTAACATAAAAAGTGTAGTCCATGCATTACAATGAAATAATGGAAACAGAAAAACATAACAAGAAGCAGCTTCATTCTGTGAATACACTATATTCGCTACAAACAATTGCCTATTATTATTGTTATTAATTCTAGAAACTTAAAAAAAAGTAAACATGACAATAACTTTACTCGAAATTCATAATATTTATTTTAAATAAGCAATCATTTCTATAAAATTCTTAAATATAAATAGGAAGATAAATAGGAACAAATGTTTGATTTCTTTATTTATTTCAGTGGTGATGTTTTTCGATCTTTTCCTTCAGATTCGCCAAGGAATACGTGTGCCAAAGAAAACACAGCATTACCACACTTTGTAGTAGCGAAACCAGTACATTTTTACGAAAAGGTTTTGCAGCTTCCTGCTGTCTTCGAATGTTTTAGATTTTGTCTATACTTTCTCCAACAAGAGTATTCCGAAATTGTACTCAGGAGAATTCTCGGTAACGTGGAAACCTGGAGTTGAGAGGGAAAGCAAGACTATGATGCATTTTTACGCGAAGACAACAAATGCCAGAAGAACAAAGCCTTGAGGCTGAAAAATGACTGACACTTTAAAGAAGATGCTCTTCGAGAACTTCCATCTACTCACCAGGGAATTCACTTTTTTCTTCAAGAGAGAAATTGGAGTATAGAGTCTAATTCTTTAGATGAATCATGTTAGCGCAATATTAAAAAAGCGAAAATTTATTGTCCCATAATCAATGCCAGTTAATCAAATTTGATCTCAAAATTTGATTTAAAGATTTGGAAGGCTCTTATAAACATTTCGAATTTTTTTATTTCATCACCAAAATGAGAATCAGAATAAATCTTAACGAACAGCACCTGTTGAGCTTCAGTTGGTCACTTTTTCTCAAAGGAAAATGATTAGGTTCCGATGAATACTTTAGTAACGTAATCCAAAGAAACGCTTCTTAATGTAAGATGTAAATAATTTTAAGGACTGTATATATTTATAGGCTAATATAAAAAATTAAAATTTTTCTTCATCTTAAAAAATTGAACATTTTTTAAACATTCCTTGTTTGTCCTAGAAAGTTGTATTTCTTTCAGAAGTAGTAAACGAAACTAGATAAACCTATAGAAACTCTTGTATCGTACAAAATGAACAAATTAATTTTTATAGTTGAATATTTATGTTTTTATATTGACAAATAATTTTCTTAAATGATAATGTAATTATTCTAATTTGAAATTTATTATTCCAGTTAAGAATTATACTCTTTTGCCATGCAATAAAAATCCATTAATTGTTTTATTACAAATTTAATTAGTTTCTTAAAAATACAACTGTTGTTGGCAAATTCTTTCTTTTGCTTGTAAGTTAAATTTTTTTGTTTGTTTTGGTTGAATATTTAACTATTCTTTTGAAATTCGCTTTCCTTCTTAAAGATTAATTCATTTAACTTAGAGTGTAACCATTCCATTTTTTATTGAAAATTAGCGTTTTTAATTGAAAAACCAACTATTTGGTTCACAGTCAAAGTATTTTGTTAACAATTAATTTTTTGGTTAGAAATTTGACTATTTTTTTGGAAATTATGATTTTATGCCAGAAAATTTGTTTTGTGTAGTTAAGGAATTAAACTATTTCGTTAAAAATTCATCTCTTTTGACGGAAAAATAAATTATTTCGTTAAAAAATGGCTTTTTTATGAGAAGATAATTTTTTTTTAATTTAACTATTTCAGTTACATCAATTTGGCTGAAACTTTATCTATTCGGTTGAATAATTTGCTGCTACATTTTTGGTTGATCATTCATATTTATTAGCTAAAAATCATGCTATTTGGCTAAAAATAAACTTCCGTGTTAAAAATCAATATCTGCGGTTAGGAAATCCAACTGTTGTGTAAAAAATTCGCTTTTTCGTCTTAATAATTGAACAATATCGTCACAATTTTTCTTTCTTGATATAAAATCTTTTTGATTGAAAATTCAACAATTGCTGAATATTGATCTTTTATAGCAAAAATGTTTTTAAATTTTTAATTGAAAGTTAACTCTCTTCGATTGAAAATTCTACTTTTCTATTTGTTAATTAGAATTATCTTTTTTTAAGAAATAAACTATTCGTGTAAAAACTGTATTTGGTGTTGAAAATTCCTATTTCCAAGTTCACGCTTCTGCTTTCTTTTTCCTTTTGATTCAAAAATTCATCTCCTTTGCTAGAAATGTCCTCTTATTGGTTTAAAATCCAACTAGTTTTGTTTGAAAGTTAGTTTTTTTTGCTAAAGAAGTTTTTCAGGTTAAAAATGTTAATATCTTGAAGTGAATCTGCCTTTTTAGTAAGAATATTTTACAACACTGTTAAGATTTATTCTTTTTCCTGAATACAGAAACTGTCTTGGTTAAAAAATTGTAATCGTTTAATAAAAATTTGTCATCAACATTGTAAAATGTATCAGTTGGGTTGAAAATTAATTTTTTAACTGTAACTTGACCTATTCTATTTTAGACTGAAAATTTATGTACTTCAGTGCGAAATAAAAAAAAAAGGTTCAAAATGTCCAGTTTCAGGTAAAAAATTAACTACTTCATTACAAAATTTATATATTTTGTTAAAAGCTCGTCTTTTTATAGAAAATTTATCTTCTTGGTTCACAGTTTATCTTTTTGGTTGAAAAATTGGACTACTTTGTGAAATCTGAACTCCTTTCTTGAATTAGTAATTTTACATGAATAAATTAATTCAGCACAAAGCCAAATTAAATTTCTCTCAGCAGAATTTCATATGCATTTTAGACAAAATTCATTTCGAAACGTATAAACAGCATGACAATTTCGAAAACACATTTGTAGAAATAAATGAAACGACATCCTCTTCCCATTAAAATTATATTCACCTGCAGATTAAAATACGCTGAATTAACAAGCTTTTTATTAAAAACTTCAAAAACTAAGTTAGAATATCTCATCAGCAAAAAATGGCTTTTTAGCTGTTTTATTATCAAGAAAGTCTACATTTGTTTGAACAATTTCGAGCTTAAAATTATACCCTCTACCTGGAAAGGAATTAAACAAGTTTCAGAATTTTTAATTTATATTTTGATTAAATGAAGCCGGTTTGCAGAACCATGTTTTTCATTTAGCTTCTACAGAAAATCAAACTCTATCAAGAATCTATCTAAAAACAGAGTGTAACAAGATTTATCGAAAATTTATTAATGAAATATAACTTTACAAAATAATGAGAATCACGACTTCAAAAATTAACTTTTTACCAAAAATGTTGTCGTTCAATGTGCATTTGAGAGAAGTTATTTTCCACAAAAAATTAATTTAAAAAAAAAACAATTTGACTTTGTACCAGATAGTGGAATTTTCTAGAACAGTGTTAAATTTTCAAGAGAAAAAGATACGATACGTGTTTGTAAAGTTTTTTAAATAATCATTGGAATTTCCAAGCAAAAATATCAAATTTAATGAAAAATGATTTAGTGAAATTTTCATTTAAATGAATTAATGTTCATTGTAAAAACTGATTTCATACAAAACAGTATAATTTTGTATCAAATAATTGAATTTTCTACCCAAGTATTATATTTTGAAACCAAAAAATCAATTCTTTACAAACCAATGGAAGTCGTAACCCAAGATTATAAATTCTCAACGAAAAACTTAATTTTCAAACAATTATTTGAATTTTCAACATTTTAGTTGAATTTTTAAGTGAAAAATTTAATTTTCAATCAAAACACGAATTTGTACCTAAAATTATGAAGCTTTTACCAAAAAGATAAACTTTTAAGAAGGTATTTCACCTTTTATCCAAGAAGTAATCTTCGAGCAAAAAAATTGCTGTCAACGGATAAAAAAAATCTATAAAATTTTTGAATGTTCAAGTCGAAAAGATAAATTTTTCATAAATTAGTTGACTTTTCAAACAATAAGTATGCTTCTGAACAATGTTGCTGAATAATTCACACGTATAAAATGGAAACAAGAAACTAATAAATAGAAAAATTGATAATTTTTATAAATTATAAAGTTCAAAAATTCAAATTCAATACTAAAAATACAAATCCACGGCATCATTTTCAATGCCATAAATTAAGAAATCAACCAGAGAATTTGACGGTTTTCAAAATTGTATTATTCTAAGCAATTTTAAACCAGAAACATTAAAAATGGAAAAATTAAAATTTTGTTGAACTGAACTATTCTTAAATTAAAAGTTTCATTATTTTATTTGCAATAGTTTGATCATCTTCAAAAACCTTTCAAGTTTTATTTCAAAATCTTTAAAAATCTGGATGTTGTTTTCACTTTTTTCATATTTGAAATTATTTTTGATATTTTTCAAAACTTTTAAATATATTTTATTAAAATCTAAAAAAGTTTAAAAATTCACCTTCTTTAGTTGAAAAGTCAACTATTTGGTTAAGAATTCTTGAGTTTTGTTAGAAACTTGTTTTTTTCGTTTAAAAATTAAGCAAATAGATGTTAAAATTAAAATATCTTTTGAAAAACTGAAAAAATGTTTCTTTACTTTTTAAAAATTTAACTTTTTGTTTGAGAATTCTCTTATTAAAAGTTGTCTTTTTTGGTAATAAATTAATCTTTCTGTTTAAAAACTTAACTTTTTATGTTAAAACTTTAACTTTTTGGCTTATAATTCAGGAATTTTGTTAAAAAAATATGCTTTTTTCGGTACAAAATTATAGATTCTTAAAAAAAATTGACTTCTTTTAGTTGAAAATGTTTGGTTGAGAATTCTTGAATTTCGTTTGAAAAATACGCTTTTTTCGGTACAAAATTAATTTTTTTATTCAAAAATTTATATTTTCGGTGGCAAATTAAACAACTAAGTTTGAAAGTTAAACTACTTTCTCAAAAATGCATTTCTTGGTTAGCGATTTAAAATTTTAGTAAAAAATTAATCTCTTCGGTTGGAAATTAAACAATTTTCTTGAAAATTCCTTTTCTTTT
This sequence comes from Belonocnema kinseyi, assembly GCF_010883055.1. NCBI lineage: Eukaryota > Metazoa > Arthropoda > Insecta > Hymenoptera > Cynipidae > Belonocnema > Belonocnema kinseyi. The sequence continues at coordinate 94,718,970 of NC_046665.1, forward strand.
TTTGTTCAAAAATTACTTTAGTTAAAATTATATTATCTTGTTTAAAAAAATGTGGTGTTGAAAATTAGCGTCGTTTATTTGAAAATTCAATTTTTGAGTTCAGAGTTATTGTATTTTATTGGAAATTATATATATAAATTAACTTTAAATTAAATTATTTTGTGTTTACAGTTTCTCCTCTCTTTCACTACCATCTATTCCCATATTTTCCTAACTTTCCTCACTACTTCTACTAGCAAATCCATAAAATATTTGTTCCTATTTCAGCATTTCCTCATTCTGATTTACTCTTTTACTTCTTCTTTTCTCTCTTCTTTCTACCTTACAAACTTCTTCTTCCATCCAAGCCTTTTCTTTCTCTTTTTTAAACCTTTTATTTTCCTTATCTTACTTTGATAGCACAACTGAGACTAATAAATTTTCCAATTTATTTTGGTTGCAATCGCATTAGAAGAAAAGAAACTGACAAGACGTACCCCCATTTTTCTCTTCTACTGCAATATTCCAAAAATCTCAAGCATCGTGAATTGTAAAGTCTCTTGAAAAGTTACGAGTGCCCACTAAAAATCAAAATACGCAGTTTACCCAAGAGTATAAAAGAACGCTGGTCTTGTTTTACGAGAAATGCAGTCAACAGGAAAAGCGCTTCGCTTACAGATTTCGGTATAAGTGATCTCAGGGGCTGGTAATTTAATAACTCGAAAGTGTACTTTTCGTAAAGCAGGTTACGTCCTACCCGATATGCAGGTGTACGTATCTCCGAGCGTAATGTGATCGCTTCCAATTTGAATTTTGTCGTGGCGGCAAAATTTAATGCAACGAGATTTTCGGGACGGTCTCCTAAAGTTTCCTGGGGCATCTAGCTCTTGCGTAACTTCTGCGCGCATGCGCAATCCCTTAGATGAAACTCGACGATTTTGCAACAGAGGGTAATAAGTGGAAACGATTCGGCTGGGAGAGAATCAAGGATCGAGGTGTGGATGATGCGCCAACTGATAGCCCAAGCGTGACCCTAAACGTACCTCTAAAATGTGTCTGCTTTAAGAGAACACTGGAGAACTTACAAAATTCATTATAGGCCTGAAGTTCGAGACGTCTGACACAGACGGTTTCACACTAATTTTTTAAAACTTTTTTTTGCATAAAAATGTAGGGGAAGGTTAAAAAAACACATCTTACTTTCGGTTTTTCCAATTTTTTCTTTAAAAAGAAATGAGAGAAAAATCAAATTTTTTCCTACAAATGTTAATCATCTATTTAAAAAAATATATTTTACTCCTTTTTTAAATACTAATATCGACACACCGCATTCACGAGGTGTGAAGACCAAGTTTAAAATTATTGTGCTATTATCAAAAAAGTGTCCAATTCGACAAAACGGGCCTCACCAATCGTGTCAATGCTCTTATACGGTACATTTGGACATTGAATTAATCAAATGTGACATTTTTTAATATCATATTTTTAAAGATATTTTCGAGAGGAAAGATAATAAAAAAGAAAATCAAAAATCGTATGTCCGGACGTGCGTCAAATCTGATCAAACATTGCCCTGAAATCATGTCAATGCACATATACGGTCCATTTAACAGTAGAAATAATCAAATGTGACATTTTTAAATATGAGATTTTCAAAGCTACTGTCTAAAGAAAGGAATAGAAGAAAGAAAATCAAAAATCCTATGTCCGGAAGTGGTTCAAATCTGACCAAACGTAAAAGCGTAAAGCAATTAGAGGGTTTCACACTAAATAATATATGTTTTTAATACTTCATTTTTTTAAACTTTTTTTTAACAGTAATGGAGGGGAAGGTTAAAAAAACACAGCCTCACATTGGGTTTTTTTCAATTTTGCCTTTAAAAAGATATGAGAGAAAATCAAATTTTTTCTTACAAATCTTAATTTTCTATTTAAAAAGAATATATTTTACTTCTTTTTTAAAAACCAATTGCGACACATTGTATTCACGAGGTGTGAAGACAAAGCTACACATTAATGTTCTATTATAAAAAAATGTCAAATTCGACAAAACGTGCCTCAACAATCGTGTCTATGTTCTTGTATGGTCAATTGAATGCACGGACATTGAATTAATCAAATGTAATATTTTTTATTATCATATTTTTAAAGAGATTTTAGAGAGGAAAGATAATAAAAAATAAAATTAAAAATCGTATGTCCGGACGTGGGTAAATTTGACCAAGCGTTGCCCTGAAATCATGTCAATGAACATATATGGTCCATTTTAGAATAGAAATAATCAAATGTGATATTTTTTGATAGCAAATTTTCAAAGCTATTTCCTAAAGAAATAAAAAGAAAAGCAAAAATCGTATGTTCGGACGTAGATTAGAAAACAATAGTTTAAAAATGCCCAATAATTGTAGAAACTTTTTCCACCCCCTGAAAAAATTCAGTTTACATAAAACATTTGTCAATAAAATCAAAACCATTTCTCCTCAGATCTTTCATAATTATTAAAAAGCTTTAAACTCTTTTATTCTTTGTTTTCGGGTGTTCTCTGAGTTCACTTTCATAACCTGATTTTCATACTGGAGCGATAATTTATTGACATGATTCTACAAAAATAGAAAAATACCGTCAAATAAATCCAAAGTATCATTCTCAGAATAATTACATAAATAAACCGTTTTCTTGATGTTTTTTTAAAGAGTTTGTAATGGCTCAACATGAAAAAAGTCATATAAGCTCTCGGTGACAGGAAGCTGGTCACATCTCGAAACCCGTTTCGAGCTCCCCCTTTAATGAAATACGTTTTAGCAACTGGTTACCTACATAATTCTCTATTTTCTTAAGGATATTCAATAAAAAAATCAATTTCTCATTTTTTTCGAAGTTTAAACAAAAATGAAGTTTGGATCCCTACAATTACCATTATTGCTTGGCCGCCAGTGTGCAGGTATCTCGCCAGTTCACGTCATAGCATGAAATTCCCCTGATAAAAGTTGACACCCTTCGGTATTGAGATGGGACCTTACCCGTATGACCCGTACGTTTTCCAGTGTTCAACGGTAATACCAGTAATGACGGGTCAACTGGTAAACCTGGAAGAACTGATATTTTAAACAAACTATCATTTTTTGAATGATGTCAAATAAAGTTGCATCATTGTTGTGTAATTTCATGAAAAACTCATAATGCTTAGAGCCTGTTTTCAGAACAGAATTTTCTTTTCTCCTATATATACAGTATTAAAATTATAAAAAGCTAAATTATTAAGCGAATTGAACAAACAGAAATAATTTACAATGCTTCGAAAAAGAAATTGTGTAAAGGAAAATTTGCGGGTCGAATATTATTTATATCTTATTACTTGTAAGACCAGGTAGTAATATATTTTATTATTTAATGAAATTTGTATTATTTTCTATTTCTTTAGTTAGAATATTATAGAGATTATATGGTAACTAATAAAAAAATAAGATCAGTGCCGCCTTTATAGGCTGAAAAATTAACTACTGTCGTGTTGCACTGTTATTTATATTACATAAAGTACATTATACAAGGTCACATTCTAATACATCGGATGATTTACTAATGTTTAAATTTACTCAATAAATTGCATAAGTGAGTTGAATGAAAAATCAATATTTTGAATCAATCTTCATAAAAAAAATTTCCCGGCACGCTCAGGCTGCATCATTAACAAGTTTTATTAACAAGTTGTATTTTTTTTTTATTTCCTTCAAATTGAGTATGGATGCTTAACGAATAAACATTGTTTATTTAATAAATGCCCTTTTTTACAGCATTGACTACTGGAAATCATTGAACATTATGTTTATTTCAGAAAATATGATTGTAAAAATATTTTTTAAAAGTAAGTGTTTAAATAACGCTGCGTAAGGCTTGAGATTTGTTGGTTATGTTGCACATCGAACATGTACTTTATTATTATTTACAGTCTCTTTTTCCTTTCTAAACATAACTGATGTATTTTAATTCAGATTGCGTGCAAAAAGGACTATAAAATGTATTCTATTGCTTTTAATTGGTAATTCAATCACATTTTGAGTTTTCCCGCATTTACCCATTTAAAACACGTGACCCGTAAATGACGAGTAAATGACGGTCAGAACGTTGTCAGTCCCATCACTACTTAGGTACACATTTCAGCGCAGATGATAGCAGTTTCTTGCACAAGATCTTACAAATCTTACCGAAAAACTGTCACTTTTTAAATTAATAAAATAATGAAAACTAAATAATAATAATAAGAATAATAAAATAGTAATAAGTTCGTGAAGTATAAACTCTTCACTAAAGTTTGTTATAAAATTTCCCAGAACGCGCTACGATGTAACTGCGAATTCACTGTATAAATTTTCGTAAATATATAATATTCGTGGAGTGTAAGATCTCCACTAAAGTTTTTTTTAAAAAATTCACTTTTTATCCTCACTCGTTGAGAGTATGAATAGAACTTCCGACTCTCAGAACGCGCTAAGATAAACTAAAAAAATTTTCTGTTCTGTGAAAAATCTTGTATTTTATGATATGCCAAAAAAAGGGTTCTGAGAAACTGCTGTAAAACATGTGGCATTTTACGATATGCCAAAATAAGGGTTCGTTACCACTGCTGTGAAAATTGTGGTATTTTATGATATGCCAAAACAAGATATCTTTACGACTGAATTTCAGGTAGAAAAACCTAAAATTTAAAATTGTGAGTAAAGGACATTATTTTTCATTTATGTAGACTTTTTTTGCGGGAACCTACAATTGTACCGAGGTCAGTTAGCACTCATTGGGGGGGGGGGGCTACCCATAAGGAAGCACCGCAATGTGGACATTAGATGCAAAAATGTTAAAAATAATATTCTGGTTAATATTTCAACCGATTTTAAAGCTTCTTTTAAAATGAAATGAAACAAATTCTCAAAAAATCTGTGAGAACCAATTAGGAAAAAAATGATACATTTTTGTTATTTAAGCATACACATTAGGATGGTCCAAAAATGCATGAAAATTTTTTTTATGCTAGAGGTCATGAAATCGACCCTTTAACCACTGTATTCTCGTCTTTTTTACTTAAGATTATTAATATCGGTCTAGTGGAATATTTATTATCATTGGTTAATTAATTTTAGGTTATTTAAACAAATGGAATTGGTTTTAATAATTTTTTCCGAAAATTCGTTTTGCCCCCTAAAAATTATTACTTTTAGTCTGGTAGGATGTTTACTAACATTGATTTATAAATTTATAATTGTTCAAACAAAAGAAATCTCTTTAAATAATTTTTTTCGAGAATAATTTTTCCCTTTTCAAATATTACTATTGGTCTAGTGGAATATTTATTACCATTAGTTCATAATTTCCAATTGTTTAAACAAATTGAATTGGTGGAAATCATTTTTGTTATTATTAATATTTCTTCAGTGAAATATTTATCAATATTGTTTGAATAATTTTATTTGAAACAAATTATTTTTTAATAAAAATTATTACTTAAATATTACTCATAAATTAGTTCTTCTTAAATTAATTATTAATCCGCAATTAATTGTTACTGATAAATATTTCACTAGACCAAAAGTAATAATTTTTATTTAAATAAAAATCGAAACGAAATTATTTCAAAAAATTCCATTTGTTTAAATAATTAAAAATGAATTAACTATTGTTAATAAATTTTCCACTACACCAATGATTATCTTTTGTAAGGAAAAAACAATCAAAGAAAAATTATTTAAACAAATACCATTTGTTTAAGCAATTAAAAATAATGAACTGATGTTATTAAATATTCCACTAGAATAATGGTGATAATTGTAAGGGAAAAAAATAAATTAAAAAGAAATATATATTTGAACAAATTCAATTTGTTTAAATAACTCAAAATGAATTAACCAGTGATAATAGATATTCCACTAGAACCATATTAATAATTGTTACTCCAATACAAATCGAATCAAAATCAGTTAAATAAATTCAATTTGTTTAAATAATTGAAAGTGAATGAACTAACATTGATAAATATTACAATAGAACAATAGTAATCTTTTTTCGAAGAGTCTCGTCGTCCCGAAATTCGGGACGACTAGCCTATTCTCACAGTTTGGCTAGTCGTCCTGAAATTCGGGATGACTAGCCTATTTTCACTATTTGTCTATCCGTCCCGAAAATTATGTATTTTTTAAATTTTACTCCTTTTGAGTTAGCCAAAGATGAAGCTTGAAAAAAATATGAAAATTTTTAATTTGTCTTTATTTATTTCAGTTACTAATACAAATTCAACAAAAGTCTTATTTTTTTTGAAAATAAGAAATATCTTTAAAAAGTTTAGAATTTTTTTAAATAGGACTGGCTACTAGAAATAATTTAAATCCCACCCATAAACCTTTCCAATATCTGATGAGGGGAAAGGCGGCCTTGTGACTGGTCACAGAAATAATATAAAATCACACACCTGCCCTTTTTCCAACGCCCGGGAGGGGGGGGGGGGCGTAGACACTCCTGTAACTGGTCACAGAAATATTGTAAGATCACACCCCTGTCCCTTTTCCAAAGCCCCGTGGGGGGTGGTAAGGCACCCCTGTGACTAGTCACCCCTTTGACTAGTGAAAGTAATTACATAAGTTACAGGAACGAAGATTATTTCATGATTAGTATTGTATAAATTGATTAACTGGAATTAGTGTTTTCTGTCATGTTGAAATAAAAGTTTAATGGTGATGGTGCTGAAAAATATTGCGAGGCTCGAGGACTGAAAATCACTAAATTTTATCAACTATAATTGCACTATAAGCATTTTTTAGGAGTATTGGCTAAATGAAAAAATAGGATAATTGTCCCGATTTTCGATATGACTAACATTTATAGTAAGTTAAGTTTAGTTAAAAGGATAAATTAGATAAAATGTATCCTTTTCGGGACGACTGGCCAAATGATAAAAATAGGCTCGTCGTCCCGAAATTCGGGACGACTAGACGCAGCTATCATTTTTATTTAAATGAAATCCATTTGTTTAAATAATTGAAAATGAATTAACTAATGTTAATAAATTTTCCACTACGCCAATGGTTATCTTTTTTAAGGGAAAAAGTAATTAAAGAAAAATTATTGAAACAAATTCTATTTGCTTGAACAATTAAAAATAATGGACTGATGTTAATAAATATTCCATTGGACGAATGGTAATAATTGTAAGGGGAAAAAATTAAAAAGAAATATATATGTGAACAAATTCCATTTGTTTAAATCATTTAAAATGCATTAACCAGTGATAATAGACATTCCACTAGACCAATATTAATAATTTTTACGCCAATAAAAATCGAATCGACATCAGTTAAACAAATTCCTTTTGTTTAAATAATTGAAAATGAATGAACTAATGTTGATAAATATTACACTAGACAAATAGTAACAATTTTTAACGAAAAGAAAACGAATTAAAAAAAACTATTTAAACAAATTGCATTTATTTAAATAATTAAAAATAATGAAATGATAATAACGATTTGTTTAAATAATCAAAAGGACATTAATATATATACTGTTTGGTAGAGAATTCCACAACTTTGTTAAAAGTCATCCTTTTTGGTTAAAAATTCATCTTTTTGGATTAAAAATTCAATTTCCTTCGCAGATACTTATTTCTGCTTTGAAAAGTCATTTATTCTTTCTAGCAATAAACTATGGAGAACTTCTGGAATCTTAAAGTTACGTAAAGTAAGAGGGGTAGTTTGTGTAGAAATATTTGGTAACGGTTTCTTACAGGGAGGAGGGGTCTTAGAGAGAGTCTACTGTCCGTTACGTAATTTGAGTACGGCCCCTAAGCCGATATTGGCCAGATGGGAAGTCCTGGATGTTGACGTCGTATTGTGGTAATACACTTTTCGTCGTCAGAAGCACGTTCGCAAAATGATATAATTAAAGGGATTAAGTAGTGGAGAGTTTAGTGTTACCTACTAGCAATCTTACTTTGAGATAAGGAAGCGGGTAGTAAAAAAAATCGTAAAGACGGTTTGTCATGGTCAAAGTAGGCCTACTCGAACCAACGTTCAAGAACTCTTACCTTTTGAGGTCCGAACGTATAATCAAAATTATATTTTCCAATGTAGCAAAATAGATTTCAAAGTGAAATAATGCACTGGAAAATATGTAATCTCTAAATATCAATCAGTGGAAATTACACTTATTGAAATATTAGTTAGACATTCCACTGATTAATCAGTGATTTCGGACTTATTCACTAATCATTTCAGTAACAACAAAATAAATCATGTGAAGCAGAACCTCTAAATGTTGGAGTATTTAAAAAAAAATTATTTAGTGTGAAACCGTCTAATTGCTTTACGTTTTTACGTTTGTTCAGATTTTAACCACTTCCGGACATAGGATTTTGAATTTTTCTGATTATTTTTTTCCTCTAGACAGTAGCTTTGAAAATCTCATGTTTAAAAATGTCACATTTGATTGTTTCTATTCTAAAATGGACCGCATATGTGCATTGACATGATTTCAGGGCAACGTTTGATCAGATTTGACCCACGTCCGGACATAGGATTTTTGATTTTCTTTTCATTTTTGTGGACCGTAGCTTTGAAAATATGCTATTTAAAAATGTCACATTTGATTTTTTCTATTCTAAAATGGACCGTATATGTGCATTGACATGATTTCAGGGCAACGTTTGGTCGGATTTCCCGCACGTCCGGACATACGATTTTTAATTTTATTTTTTATTATCTTTACTCTCGAAAATATCTTTAAAAATATGATATTAAAAAATGTCACATTTGATTAATTCAATGTCAAAGTGGACCGTATAAGGGCATTGACAAGATTGGTGAGGCCCGTTTTGTCGAATTGGACACTTTTTTTGATAACACAGCCACACAGCAAAAAGTGTGCAAATCTGGTAACAAGACACACGTATTCCTATGGATTTTGGGGTGCTGAATTCAAATTCGGTATCAAAAAATGACGAATTAACAGAAATTTATTGAACTACCCGTAAAGCTCTGGAGGTATATTTTCCCAGTAGCAAATGTGTGCTACATCGAATGGGTCAACTCGAGCCTAACCTAGAAATAAATCTAACCTAGCCTAACCTAACGTAACCTAACCTCACGAAACACAATTAAACTGATTGTGTTGTCCCGTTGTGTTTGCGGTACCGTTTCAATCAGCTTGGGCTTAACCTTCAAAGAGGTCAAACCTATCCTAACCTAAAAAAACCTGACCTAACCTAACCTAACTTAACTTCACGTAACACAATCAAACTCATTTTGTTGTCCCGTTGTGTTTGCGGTACCGTTTCATTCAGCTTCGGCTTAACCTACATAGACGTTTAACCCATCCTAACCTAACAAAACCTGACCTAACCTAATCTAGCTGAATTAAATTCAACCACACGTGTAGCTATGTAAGCATACGGTTCTCAGTCTTAAACGTGCGCTATATTTAATAGGTTAACTCGATCTTAACCTACAAATGAATCTAACTTAACAGAACCTAACGAAATTTTGCTTAACGCAACACAACTTAACTTAAGTGTTCCCGTTAGAACACAATAAAATTCATTTCATTGTACTACATGTGGTTAAAAATTTAGACGCACATTACTCATTTGACGAAACTTAGAACCACAAGTAGAATTGACCCCATTTCAATTAACCTAACAATGTTTGTATCAATTATAATGTAGAACTGTAACTTAAACATGCAAATGAATAAGAGTTTTATTCAAAATTATTTTTTCTCTGCTTTTCTCAAACTTAAGGGATATATTTATACTATCTTTCGTGTTTACATTGTATCTTGCTTTTTATCGTAATTAAATTAATTTATAGACCTACTTCAGTCTATTTTCTGCCTGCTATAACGTGTCCTTTTTTCTTCGAAGGAACGACGCAAAGTGTTACGCTTACGTTTAAGACCTACATTCCTTTCCCTTTTCAACATCCAGCAAAAATCAGACATCATGACCTCGTCTCATCTACCCTGATATCGTTGTTCCATCACTTTTATGTGTTAATGAAAACGTTCCCCTTGTTCTTCGCTGAAATCACCAACATTTTCGAGAAACTTATCCAGATGGGAATATAGAAAGTGAAGTTTCAAATTCATCAAGCAGCCTAACTTTTTGTAGTTTCTTATCATTTTCGCAACAATATTCTCGTAGTCTGGACTTTTTTTGTTACCATCAAAGATTCCTTCTTTCAATTAAGCGTCTGAAACATTAGGGAATTTAAGGGATATATACTTATAGCATTGTTCATCTTTGTCTAACGCCTTGACAAATTGCTTCATCAGCCCAAGCTTTATGTGGAGGGGTGGTAGGAAAATTTTTTCTGGAACAACGATGCTTTGGTTAATGATATTATGAGAACCAGGTTTGAATGAATCTCTTAAAGGCCAATGTTTTTTGCTGTAATGATTGGCTCGATCTCTGCTATTCCACAGGCATATAAAGTATGGCTCTCTCGTGAAACCCGATTGTTAGCCTAATATCATTGTTATGATTTTGAGATCACCACCTATTTGCCATTTGTGATTCGTGTAATTAACTTTTTCAAGAAACATTTTAACATTGTTATATTCTTCTTTGATGACCGTTGAGTGAGCTATAGGGATTGGAGCGTAAGTATTCGTGTTATGCAGTAAAACAGCCTTAATGCTGCGTTTTGACGAATCAATGAAAAGTCGCCATTCTTCGTCTCTGTACACATTTTTCTTCAAGTGGTTCATTAGTCCGTTAACGTCCGTGCAATACACTAAAGACGTCTCTTCGTCTTTAACGAAAAACTTTCTGAATTCTTTGTCCCTGTCGCGATAGAATGAAACTTTTGTCTTTGGCTCAAGAAGATTTCTTCTTTTTAGAAATGAAGCGAAAAATTCAGCGCCGTCTTTCGGTAATCCAAGATCTCTAATAAAATCATTCAGTTCTAGTTGCGATACTAATATTGGAACCTTCAATTTCATTTTATGCACGCCATATTCGTCATCTTTTTCGTCATTTTCATCGGAATCATCAGAACTATTTTCTGTTCAATCACTGGTTTTACTACCGTCTCCGTGACGTTGACTTTCAACTTCCATTCTATCATCTTCTAAAGCGTTTAAATCAGTCTAGCGTGCATTTTTATTGATTTCAATTGCTCTTGTGAATATGCACACATTAATGTACGAAATGTTATTTTTATTTTTGGCGTTGAACCCTTTGACGGAGTTCATGCAAAAGTAGCAGTCAATCGCAATAACGGGTTTTTTCCATGTGGTTGGTGTAGAGTACTTGCGGTACTTTCCGTTGTTAGAATTTTTTAGACGATATAACATAAGTCTGCAGGAATTGCAAATGACGTGAGGAACCCATTTTGTTTCTTGGTGCAGCAATTTACGGTCAAAACACTTTTCGTAAAGACTTTTCACTTCCTCGTCGATTGATTTTCGCAAACTGCTTACTTCATATTTACTGCAAATGTAACAGAATGAATCTGAGCTATTCTTGCAGAAATGCGATTGAGAAATGCTCGCGGTTTTTTTCTTTGTAGCATGAGATCTACACCAACCAAGTGATCCATTGATGAAGAGCTACGGTTGCATGATGACGACGTCGGAGAGCCCGCTTTCCCACCCTCACCAGACGCCGATACTGGGGTTTTTCCCTGCATCGTAATACACGTTTTACCTGTGTCTGCCATGACGGCATGAACGCCGTTTACCCAGGGACTCAGCCAATGTGGATCCGTTGCCCACCGCCATCACGTGGAGGCGCCCTGTTTACAGACACAGTCGAATAATGCGAGCAACAAGCGGTTGCAAAACTCCAGACATTTACTGCTATTAATGTCAAAATATGAAAGTATGCAAGAACAGGGTTGCCAGCGTAATCGGTTAGGTTAAGTCATGTTTTGTTAGGTTAGGATAGGTTTGACCTATTTGCAGGTTAAGCCCAAGTTGATTGAAACGGTACCGCAAACACAACGGGACAACACAATTAGCTTAATTGTGTTTCGTGAGGTTAGGTTAGGTGAGGTTAGGCTAGGTTATATTTATTTTTAGGTTAGGCTCGAGTTGACATATTCGATGTAGCACACATTTGCTACTGGGAAAATATGCTTCCAGAGCTTTATGTGTAGTTCAATAAATTTCTGTTAATTCAGGTTAGGTGAGATCAGGTTCTCTTGGGTAAAGTTATGTTAAATAAGTTGATGCCAGGCAACGGTTGATCCTTCACAGTTGTCGACATGTTTTTGAAGTAAAAATTTGCATCACTGGCATTATTTTGAAATTTATTTGCCTCAGTGTATGATTTTTCGTCATTCTTTGAAGTTATGGCTCAACCATGACGTGATGGGTGATTTTTGATATCGAATTTGAATTCAGCGCCCTAAAATCTATAGGAATACATATGTCTTGTTATCAGATCCGCACACTTTTTTTGTGTGGCTGTGTTATTTTTTGAACACATAATTTTATTTTTAACTAAAAAAGATCATATATGAACAAAAAATTAGATAATCAAAGTTTAAGATAAAAAAATTAATTCTCGATGGAAAATATAATCTTTTAACAAAATGATTAAATTTCTAACCAAAGCGACGAAGGATCAATTAAAATAATGAATGATCAACTGAAAAAGTTTAATTTTAAAACTAAAAAGTGATTTTTTTACCAAAAAAGTATGAATTTTACACTAAAAAAATCAATTTTCAGCCAAACATTTTTTCAACCCGATATATGAATTTTGAATATAAAAGTTCTTTTTTAACTAAATGGTTAAATTTTCTACACAAAATTTTGATTGTTGAAACTAGAAAGGCCAAAAATGTAATAGTAAACTTTGCCATAAAAAATAATTTATTTTTGACTAAAAAAAATGTAGTGACTTTTGAAAAATGTAAGTGAATCGGAAAAAAATTCTAAAACATAAATGAATACAGCAAGTTTAAAACAAGCTTATAAAACTTATTACGATTTCTAAATGTGAAGAGATTTATTAGAATTCAAGATCACTTTGTAATGCTTTAATATGAATTAAGCAATAACAAAAAAAATTTTTAAATCCATGTAGTTGAGTATAATTAAGTCAATTGGAAAGAATTGAAGTAAATGAAAAAAAAAGAAAATTTCAAAAAATTCAACATAGTTTCTTGTAAAATAGTTTCTTGAAAGTTTGGGGTGAATTTGAAACTTATTAGAATTCTTAAACCTTTTCAAAAATCTTTTTAAATACTTAAACCCCTTGGAATCCATGGATTATCTTCAAAAATATTAGAATATTTCAAGCCCTTGAAATCCTTCAAAATTAACAAAACATATTCAACATTTTTATTAATATTTTTAAATACCCAAAAAATATTTCAATACCCGTCACTTCTTATAGAATCTATTAAAATGTTGTGAACATTTTGAAAATCGGTTCGTATATTTTCGGACAGCCAGCGATTATCAAAATTGTTTTAAATCCGCTTAAATTATTGACATAAATTAAAAATTCTTTGGAATAATTTTAAATTTTCTAAAATCCTTCAAATTCCTTAAGACCCTTGAAAATGCTTGAAATATTTGAAAATCGTTAAAATCTTATGGATCCGTAAAAACCGTTCCACGTGTGCTGAAATTCTAGTAAATTTTTCAAAGGCCTATAAAACTATTTTTATTTTTTGAGAATCATTCAATTTCTAGTAGTCACCTCTTGTAATTCTTTTTAAATCTTTTAAAAACGGTTAATATTTTTTTTTTATTTTTTCTTGAAATAGACGATCCGAAGAGAATTTTGATTTATTTCACAATTCTAGATACTCAGTTGTCTCAAATTTTAAGAATCAGCCCTAAAAATAAATAAATAAATGAGTTTTTATAATCTGAGTGCTCAAAATTACAAAATTTTCATTTGAGACTGCTTAGAATAGTAAGATATTGAACTTAAAATATTTGGTACTGCACAATTAAAAATTCTAGAAAGTTTAAATAAACAAGGAGTTTTTAATGTAGGGCGATTTAAATTTGCCAGTTCAACAAGAAAATTATAAAATTGTGCAAATTTAAATTTTAATCATTTGGATCCTGAGTATAATTAAAGATGAGTATTAAAATAATAAACTAGGAATAATAAACTATTTGGTTTCAAAAATCAACAAACAAATTTTTATCCTAATAAATATTCCTGCATTTTAAAATACTCACTGGGAAAATATAAAAACAATGGCTTGCTTAACAGAGGTAAATAAAAATTTTTCCAGTACCAACCTCATCTTTTTAGAACATTAATAAGTTAAAAACTTTATTAATTTTAAAAAAATATTGATATTTCCTTTTGGAAATATGAAGATTAAAAATTAAAAATTTATTGAATAACCTAATCTATGGCAGTCTGTAATATTGAATTTCAATGGAATCCCCTTTTACAAAATAAAATCAATTATTCCTCTGTTCTTATATTCATCCTACATCCTTTACAGAAGAATCTTAATCTTAATCTTAATCTTAATCTTAATCTTCTTACGTATCTTTTTTTACTCTGAAAGTTTGAACTGAATACATTTGTCTAGAAAACTGCAAATCTTACCAAATCTATTGACAGAATGAATCAAATGTTTGTTCAAAAACTTCCCTCATACTCACAGAATATGCAGAAAACTTGGACAACTTTTGATATGCCAGAAACTCACTTGAAACAGAATATGAAAAACTGCTTTAGAAAAAGAGGGTACAGAATTCAGTTCTTTCTTTATTTTTACAGGAAATAAATCTACGGGTTACGCTCGAATTCTAGTTAAAATTCCTTAAAGGATTTTTAGCATAAGTTTATAAAAATAAAGCTATTACCCATTTGATTATATTTTGAAAACAAAAACTCGCTTTCTTAGATTTTCTTTCATTTAAAAACTTTTGATTAAAGAAATGAGGCCCACAACCCCTTCCAGCGCTAATTCCGAAACCCTTTTCTAGGGGCCAAAAGAACGCCACCTAATATTGGGGATTTTATATGAGGGATTTGTGGGGTTAAAAAATTTCTCCCACATTTCCTAAGTCCATAATTAAAAATCACCAGCACTAGGATGAATGATTTTTGTTGGTACGCCGAACCCCCTTTTCCAGGAGCCCAAAAAACGTGGTGTCTAATATTGAGCATTTTATATGAGGGAAGTTGTGCAATGAAAATAATGTAAAATGCCCAACATCTCGCCACATCGATTTTTTTAGGGGCCCTGGAAAAGGGGATCGTTGGTAGTAGGGGGGAGAAGTCTTCGCCACATCCCTCTCGACCTTCAGAATATGTATCAATTTATTTCTTCTCCCTCTGCAAGGTCTATTCTTTAAAAGCAATTAAATATAAAAATTAATTTTTGCCCTTCTCAAGCTGAACCCCTTTTCCAGGGGCAAAAGAAAAATATTGCGCAACCTATTTTTTTTATTTTTGTATCAGGGAAGTTGTGTGCTCAACTAAATACTCACACCTTTTCAAGGATCGAAATTTAAAACACCACAACACACGTGGATTTCTTTTGAGTTCCTGGAAAAGGGGTTTAGTGTAAGAGGGGTAGGAAGTTTGGACTACATCCCTCTCGGCCTTCAAAAAATGCGTCATCCCATTTTTTTATCTTCAAGGTTAACATTTAGACCTAAATAATATTTTCCCAAATTTAATACAAAAAATCTAAAAATTATTTTTTATCCCACTAAGGTCGAAGCCCTTTCATAGTGATCCCAGAGACGACCTCACGTCTTAGTCTTGGGCATTTTATACGAGGGAAGTTGTGCGATCAACTAACCTCTTCCATCTGTCGAAGGTCATTAATTAAAAATACTCAAAAAAGGACGCATCGTTTTTTTGGGTCACTGGAAAAGGGGTTTTTTGTAAGGTGCTCGGTTTAAAAACAATTACTGTTTTATAAAATTTAATAAATTTAAAAGAAGCAATTTTTGTACAAACATTTTTTTTAACTTATTTTATATTCACTGGTTTCATAAATCCTTTTAGGACTATTCTACTACACTTTCGTTTTTGAAATTAAAAATCTATTTTATTAACGGAAAAATAAAAATAATTCATTTCTGGCTAAAAACTAATCTTTTTCATTTGAAAATCAAACTTTGAAATTTTTCAATCAGGATTATTACTTTTTCGTTGAAAATGCTCAAATAACTAGTTGAAAGTTAAACTGCTTTGTAAATTATTCATTTTGTTGGTTGAGGATTTAACTGCTTTATTGAAAATTCATTCCTTTAAAAAAAAAGTCTTTTTGGTGGAAGAATAATCTTCGTGACTAAAAATTGCAACTACTTGGTCGAAAGTTTCACTCAGAAGTATCTCGCTGTTTAGAAATTGAATTTGGTTGATTTTAAACATTCTCATTTTCAGTTTATTTGGACTTTTTTATTTTAAATAAAAATCCTTATTGTTGAAATATCAACTTTTATATTTCGCGTTAAGAATGCATCTTTTTGTTTTAATTAGACTGTTCTTTATTTAAAATGAAACTTTTAAAAAATTAAAATATCAATCATTATATTTGTTCTTGAGAATTAATATTTTTGTTTAAAGATTTAACCAATTATTACAATTTTTTCAAACGAACTTTTATTTCATTAATTATTTTGTTCAGAATCGAACTGTTTTGTTAACAAAATTTCTTTCTGGATAGAAAATTTGGTCTTTTGGACTAAAAATTCATCTTTTTTAGATTCAAAATTCATTCTTTTGCTAGCAAATTTCTGTGTTGAAAATTTATCGATTTTGTTGAATTTGACTGTTTTTTATTCAAAATTTCTTTTTTTAATATGAACCATTATATATATATTTTTTAATTAATTTTTAAACTGTATATTTAATTTGTCAATTCCATCAGTTGGTTTAAAATTCATGTTTAAAGGTTCGAAATGTATCTATTTTGGTACAAAATTAATCTTCTTGATTAAAAATTCATTTAGTTGTTTGAAAATTGAACTAATCCATTAAACATTTATTTCGTTAGTATAAGATGTCTTGAGTTAATATTTTATCTATATTATTAATTTAACTCTTTTTCATATTAAACAAGAACCTTTATTGTTGAAATACTAACTATTAGATTTTTCGTTGAGAACTTTGTTCGGTTTGAAAATTTAACTACTTAGTTAAACTTTTTAAAATAATTTTATTTTATTTGGAAATTCAACTTCTTCGTTGAAAAATACATTATTTTGTTAAAAATGTAACAGCTTTGTTGAAAATTTAACTTTTCGGGTAGAAAATTTGTTATTTTGTACAAAAATCCAACTGTTTTCTAGAAAATTTATCTTTTGGCTTGAAAAATCGAAGTTGAAAATACTCATTTCTGCACCAACCCTCATCTTTTTTGTTGTAGAATTCGACTGCTTTGATGGAAATTCGTCTACCTGGATTAAAAATTCGTATTTTTGATCAAAAAATTCTTAGGCTGTCTTATTTGAAATAAATTTTTGTATTGTATATCAACTATTACATTTTTTGTTGGGAATCAATATTTTTCACTAAATATTTGATTTGCAATTTCCATTAATTTTCTAATAATTCATATTTAAATGTTGAGAATGCAACTCTTTATAATCCCCTTACTCTCCTGTTTTAAGAGCATGTTGGCACATTTGACTTTATAATTCGGTTTGAATAATATTTCACTGGGAAAAGTTTAATAAAGAAACTTAAATTATAGACATTAGTCATTCTTGAAAGGAAGATAGCTTACATTAAATGTAACCGTTTTTAAGGTTATGTAGAAAATCCGGTGTTTTCAACTGCGCATGCACCAAAAAGCGCGGGACTATTTAAAATTATATAATAAGAACTTGCAATATTACGTTGATATTAATTTTTTTATAAATACTATATTTCTAGTCTTCAATTTAATTTAATTTAAAAAAGAATAGAAAAAGTTAGCTAATATTTAAATCCATGTTAATTCATAGTGATCGTTGACTTCAAATCAGACGCGTACTTTTTAGCACATGCGCCCACTAATCGCTATCTATCGGATATCAACGAACTAAGAAGGAACCCCTCAAAAAGCCTTTCTTTAGAACCTAAGTTCTCAAGGATGCCAGCTTTGACCTAAGTCGCAAAATTACTGCACCTTCATTTTTTTGCGACGAGAAAATATAATTATAAAAGTTTTAGTGGAAATTTTATCAGTAAAAGCTAAGATCCCGGAAATCGATTAGGTGAAAAGAGCCTTTGAAGAACGCAATGGGGAAATCGTTTGAGTCGTCGCGATGCGACGTCTCGCGTCGTGACTCGGCAAACACACGTCAGCCAACGGGTTGGCACGCTTGAGAATATTTTATCGAAAATATCCCCGGGTGAGAGGGAAGAAGGAGTCCCAAAGGAATCCGTCCTGTCCGTGGCTGACATTGCGGAATTCGCAGGGCCTCTCTTTCCCTCCACCCCTGAGCTTTCACCATTCTTTCTTCGTACGTATAAAGTGGATATAGGTTAGATATGTGCATCCCTCGTATTTTCGCGAGAATGTGCCATGCTAGGAATAACAAATCGCGTTTGCAGAGGAAAAGGATGAAGGGAATTTTTTGAAAATTCCCAGGGACCCTCAAGGACACCGAACTCACTCCCCTCACTTTTAATATGCCAACTATTTGCGAGCCAATTTCTCACCTTATAAACTTCAACTACATTCTTCTCCTTACCTCCTTTTTCCACTCTCGTTAAACCATGGAATCTTCAAGTACATCGAAAGTGCTAAAGTACTCAATTACTTTTAAAAAAACAGTTGAATTTTTAAGGAAAAAAGGACGAGTTAAATAAAAAATTTCGACCAAACAGTTAGACTAACAACTAAATAGTTGAGCTTTAAAAGAAAGAGGCAAATTCTTAACAAAATTATTTTTGAATGAAAGACATTAAGATTCACAAAAAAAATTAATTTTAGCGTTGTTTTTTTTAATTGAATTTTTTCCCATTGACGCACAGTGTAAAAACAACAGCGTCCGTGGACAAATTGTTTTTCAGAAGACAATTATTATTATTTCGTTTCAATTTTTTTTTTAAATGAATGCTAGTAAAATTTCGCATCGAACTGTTATGGCCGATTTTTATGTTGATCTTGATTTTTTGGTTTATTTAATAACAAAAATTAAAAAAGTGGACTTTTGAAGTATAAAAGTTTTAAAAAAATTCTTTGATTCAATTAAAAATACCTAGATAACTGAAAGCAACTATCCGAAAAAGATTTCCAGTAGAAATGCAAATGTTAAAAAATGTATTGAATTTGTTATAGACAAATAAGTGAATGAAATTGGTTTTGTAGAGATTGGCGGCGATTTGACATTGTTTCGTACTAAATGTGAACAATTTATAGACAAAAGGGTTACTTAGTAGAATTAATAAATGTCAATAAATAACTTGTTGCTGTCAAAGCAATTTTTATTAAAAAATATCACTAAATGAAAATAAATAATTCCTTAAACTATCTTAAATAATAAATGCACAATTTGCCTATTTCTGGAGGTACAAACTGAATTTTTACGATGCAGTTAACTTTAAATAAGAGACTTCTAAATTTTTAAGAACATTTTGATGACAGAAAATAACTAATTATTGTAGAAGAAAATTGTTTAAACAAATTGTTATCATTATATGTATTTGAAAATTAAATACCGCTCTTTTCACAGATTTAACAGCCAGTTATTTAGTTCTGATTTTTTGCTATGAATCGATAATATTGGATAGTTATTTAACCGAACTTAATTAACAAATGCATTATTTGGCTATTTTTCAGCTTTCAGACTTGTTTTTTTTCTGTGTATAATCAACTGTTAATAACACACTTTTTAACTTTTTTCATAGATCTAAAAAAACGCTTTCTGTCTTACCGATAACGTTGAAACTGTAGGTGATAAATTATTGCTAAGTAATTTTAATTATATTCCATAAGAAACACATTTTCAGTGTACAAACGCATTAGCAAAAAAAAATGGTTTACTATATTTTTAATAAAAATATAAATAGTTTATTGTTATCGAACAATAAAGAAAAGTTTAAAGTGCGTTAATAACAGTTAATTGCACACAACAAAATAAGTTTAAATGCTTAAAAACAGCCTATTAATGCATTTATTAATTAAGTTTGATTAAACATTTATCGAATATGATCGATTCATATAAAAAAATCTTTACTAAATAACTAAATGTGAATTCGGTAAAAAACAGTATTTCATTTATAAATAAATAAAATGAAAAATATTTGCTTAAACAATTGTTGTTTACTATAACATATACCTGATATGGATTTTTTTATACAAATTGCTTTTATAAACAACAAATTATGTATTAAATTTTATTCATGCAACTAAAAAACTCTTTTTCTATGATATTTTTAAATTTAGTGTAGATCAAGTAAATAATCGCCGAAAATCCCCACAAAATTATTTTCATTCCCATATTTGTTTATAACAAATTCAATAAATTTGTTTTTATTTTCACTGCTATTGGAGATCTTTTTTAGATAGTTGCTTTAAGTTGTTCTAGATATTTTTGATTGAATCAAAGCATTTTTTTAAAACCGTTATACTTCAAATGTCACATTTTTTCTTTCATCTATGTTAGTAAATAAACCAAAAAAAAAACCAAAATTGCAAAAATCTGCCATAAATTTGAGAATCAGTGGTCAGAAAAAATTTATTTGCAAAAAAAAATGATTAAAATTAATGTTTTTTGTTGTTGTAAATTTCAACATTTTTCGTAAAAAATATTTTTTATTAGATATCACATCAGTATAATATTTTAATTCTTAAAATCATAAAAAACTATATTTTTCAGATATCTGACTTTTGACACGACAACTGCCTTAACAAGATAGTTCATTTTTAAAAAGAAATATAAACTTTGAACCAAAAGGTGTGACTTTTCTACCATCAAAGATCAATTTTAATGAAATAGTTCAATTGCTAACGAAAAATTTCAATTTTAACCAAATAGTTAACAAAAAACATTTTTTGTTGTTGAAAAAACTGCTTTAACTTCAAATTCAACTATACTCTTTTTGTTTAAAAATTAATATATTTTTATTTAAAATTTGACTATTCAACTTAGAAATTGCACTGGTTTGTAAGAATTTGTCTATTTCGGTTTAAAATTATATTGTTTTCATAGAAAACTTAAGTATTTGGTTGAAAAATCAAGAATTTTGTTGAAAAATTTTTTTCCTGAAAATCCAAATTTTTATTGAAAATGTGTATTCTTAATTTATTTCAGCAGTTTCTGATTTTGAATTGAAACTTTTATTTTTTAAATATTAACTATTATATTTTTGGTAGAGAATCATTTTTTTATTCGAAATTTAACTACTTAGTAAAACTTACGACTTTTTGGAGTGAATATTTATTCTTTTGTAAAAAATTTCAACTGTTTTCTGGAAAATTCGTTAGTTGACTTGAAAATGAAAAATTGAATTATACCCAAATAATCTGCATTTTCAGTCTTCAAAGATGCATTTTCAACACAATAAGTTCAATTATAACGTAAAATTTATTTTTTAATAAAAAAAAAATAATTAATATACGAATCGTCAGATTTTCAACTTGAGAAATTAATTTTGATTAAAGAAGGATTTTTCAGCAACTTAAATCTATATATAAAAAAAGCAATTTTCAACTTAATAATAAACCGGAAAGGAATAATTTTCTAATAAAGAAAATTTTTTTAACAAAGCTCATGAAACTTCAAGCTAATAGTTGAATTTTCATCTTAAAAATATTTTTTAGAATCAAAAAATGAATCCTGGTATTTCCGGCTCAAAGAGATAATTTTTGATTAAAAAAAAACAATAAGCAGCTAATTTTCAGTCAAGTTAATTCAATTAATAGGGCGAATTTTTAAATAAATAGTTTCATGGAATTCGCTAGATTCATAGAATTTCTAGAAATACCGAAAGTCATTGTAAGTACGGAAATCACTGGGTTCCATGAATTCCATGAATTCCATAAATTCATTGAATTTCGCGAATTCCTTGAATTTCGTGAATTCCATAAATTCCACAATTTTTTTTAATTTTATAAATTCGTTGAACATCATTATTTGTTTAAAATTCGCAAATTCCTTAAATCCCTTGAAGTTTACGAATTCCATGAATTTCATGAATTGTTTCAAAGTCCTTAAATTTTTTTAATTCCATGAATTCCTTAAGATTCGTGAATTTCTTAAATGCCATGAATTTTGCGAATTACATGAATTTCATGAATTACATGAATTTCATGAATTACTTAAAAGCCCGTCAATTCTTTAAATTCCGTGAATTTCTTAAATTCCGTGTATTTCTTAAATTCAATGACTTCCAGGAAGTTTATTTCCATGAATTTCGTGAATTCCGTCAATTCTGTCAATTCTTTTGATTCTCTAGATTCCGCGAATTTGTCCATTGCTGGGTTTCCGTGAACTCCGTTAATTTCTCTAATTAATAAATACCGTAAATTCTGTGAATTCCATGTATTTATTGAATTCCATGAATTACACGATTTCTGCGAATTTTTTTTAATTCTGGGCATTCCATACACTCTTTGAATCACGTGAATTGCTTGAATTCCGCGAATTGCACGAATTCCGTTAATTCTTTTAATTCCAAGAATTTTGTGAAATTCTTCAATTTCTTAAATTCCATTAATTTTCGTGAATTTCACGAATTCCATAAATTTCTTAAATTCCATACATTCCGTGAATTCCGTAAATTTCGGGAATTATTTCAATTTCATGAATAACGCGAATTCCGCGAATTCTGCGAATTCCGTGACTTCCTTCAATTCCTTGAATTTATAGAATTCCATATATTTAGTGAATTTCATACATTTAGTGAATTCCATACATTTAGCGATTCCTTCATTTTCATGAATTCTGTGAAGTCTGTAAATGTCTTGAATTCCTTGAATTCAATGAATTTGATCAATTTGATTAATTTGGTGAATTTCGTGAATTCTTTCAATTTCTTGAATTCCATTAATTCCCTAAATTCCATGTGCACAGTTTCCGTCAATTGGTTTCGCATATATCAGCCTACTCTCGTCACTTACTTAACTTTATTTCAAAACATCATTTAAACAAAATTGCTATTATCAGCAATTCAGTAGATTCAGATATTTTTCATTCTGACAATAAATTTAATAAAGATAACCTACAATTTAAAAGAAATTAAAAACAAAAATTTTATTTATAATCCTAATAGCATAATCACGAAACAATATTCCTCATTTCTTTTATGGAATTATATTGAAGTTTTACATTATGAAAGTAATCCGACAAAAAGAGCCTGTGCTGAAATGTTTTTTTATAAAAAAGAAATAGATAATTGCCTATTTAGGCGCCAACAGCCTACTTTTCTCAAACTTAGAGACGAGAGTACACAGTCGTACGTGACGTAGAATGCCATTCTTCTGAAATAGCAAACAAGACTGTGTGTTGTCCCACAAGAATAATATTTATTTTACAATGTTGACGCTAAGTCAGGAGGACATAAACATGTTTTTCACTAAAAACATAAAAAATTTTAAGATCTCGTTTTTAAACATGAAGGTTTTACGTCGTGGAGCGAAAGATAGTTTTAAATAAACTTATAGATCAGTAGATCGAAAAACCCACATCTGCAATATATTTAAATAAGAACTTGTTCCATAGAGTTATAAAAAATTCTATTGTTCTTTTTTATCCCATATTGATTTTCTCGGGCGTTATAGGGTATTTATAGAAAGTGAGCTATTGTTCCAGGAAACTAAAGTTACATACAGGTATGGTTGTTTCCATGTGAATTTAGGTTCCTGTAAAATCCGGCTTTCAAAGGCTTCATATTGCCTTTGTACCTAAAGCCGAAATTACATAGAAACACAAGTGCAGGTCTCCATGTGATATCGATTAAAGACATTTGCCAATTCATGAAGTTGAAGAACCTTCTAGTAGATCCCAATCCTTCTGCTATCAAAACTAAAACATTAGATTGGCTCATTCGATGGTACGAGGAAGACAATGAGCTTCGATACACTAACATTTTCCAAGTGTTTCCCAATGTAGTCAGAAATAGAGAGCCTCGGAACTCTAAGTTTTAGTAACCTCAAACTAATGCCATTTACCTCTGCCACCTTCATCACCTCGTCTCCTCTATCCAACCACCTCCTTTCAGTTTTCAGAGTTTCCGTTGTGTCCACTATAAACTTCTATCCTTACCTCTTACGCTTTAGCCACACCACTATTCCAATATCCCTCGAAGGCACCTAAACTCCAAAGTTGCTCCCGATTGTTCGACCAACAAACGGTTATTTGTGTCAATAGAAGGTTTTCTATGATCGGCCACGGTTCGATTAATCACCGGGGAAATTAATTCTTAGTTCCAGAGATAGGGAAAGTTTTCTTTTCAAAGCTCGTTTAAGACTGAAAAAGGTGAGAAGATTACAATCAAATTCCTGTGTGAATTTTAGTTCATAAATCAAAGGATAAAGCCTGGCCTCACTTCTGAAAAGGTTTGGTAGGAATTAATTTAAAGAAAATCAACACTTCTTAATCTTTTTGTATCCGTTACCTTAGACATTTCCATTACATTTCCATAAAACACTTTTGAATATCTATCAAAATAAATTATCAACTTAGTGGCAATCAATTCCTATCAAACCTTCGGATACAAATGGTATAAATTCTTATCAAAGAGAAACAGTCTAGTCTCCTACTAATTTTTCTACGTTTCTATGGGAGCGTTCCCAAATTATATCATGCATATTTCAGTGATTTTAGACACCGCCTTACCCAGACTCGAACTTCTCTTATACTTATGCACGTAATTCGAAAAAGATAGCCCCCCTCTTTCCATGAAGCTTGATGTCATATGTGAATGATTCCGATTCTTTTTTTAAACTTAAAATTCAATACAATTCTAATAAATATTCTATCCCAAATGCCTAACTATTTTAATATGCTTTTTTGATAGAAATCGAATCCACTCTTATTAAATTTTAGGACATCTTATAGTATTTTCCAGGATCTGAAAAATTTATATTGGATTATAATCTTCTAGATAACTTGTCATTGACATTCTGTCATTCAAGCTATTCTGATACGTAGGATTTGATACAAGTCTGGAGTCGATAAGGTTGGATGAAGTTTCAATGTGTAGCTATTTTTGGAAAAATATAAGTTTCCTCGACGTATACAATTTGATACAAATTTCCTGGATGAGTACAATTTGATAAGGGGTTTTTGAGATTCTAGTAATTAGGATTAGATAGAAATCTGGAGTGGATAAGATTTAATAGAATGTAAATGAGAAGCTGTTGATAGAAAAATATTAGATTTCCGTACAAATAGAATTTTATACAAATTCCTAGCATTCTGAAAAATAGGATTAAATTTAAGTCTTATGCCAATATGAGTCGACATAGTTTCAATCCGAAACTGTTCATAAAAAAGAAATCGATTACCTTATCCAATTATTTTAGTAAGCATGCGTGTAAACAAATGCTGAGTCAGCCATATAAAAGGTTATAACCGAAAATTCCAGAAATTTCAAACCTATCGCCGCCATATTGTATGATGGGGGGGGGGGGTAACCGTCCGTTTTCATATCCATTGTTTCTCTCTATTTTTAGCGTTAGAAAAAGAATATAAAAAGTTCACAGAACATTTTTCAATCATTCTCAACATGCCTGATTTTTTTGAAAATATGTTGCTGGGAAATTCAAACAAGAATATTCCTTAATTCCTGAACAATTTTTCTGCACCTCTAAATTGTGAGAAGTTATCATCATTTGGAATACATCATACAAAGTTAATAAACGTTTATTTTTTCAACAATTTTTTCTCTTTAAGATCATACAAAGTTATTATCTTCCAAAAATAATGACGCGATTAAACAATTTTGAGAGCATATATTTTAAAAGCATATTTTATAATTATTTAAACAATTTTTATTTGTTCAATTAATTTTTTCCACTGAAGCTAGAAAGTTGATTATTTTATGGAATTATTGACCCAGTTAACAGATTTCAAGACTAACATTATTTTCTAAAGGAAATTTAGAAATTTTGTTAAACAAGTTTTTTCTCTGTAAAGAGTAAAAAGTTATTCTTTTTTGCAATTCATGATAAAAATAACGGATGTTGATAGCAATATTTTTTTCTAAAGGAAATTTAGCAATTCTTTTAACAATTTTTGTTATGTGAAACGTTAAATGTTATTTATTTATGCAATTCATAATACAGTTAACGTATATTAAGGGTAATATTTTTTGCCTGAAATGTTTTGCAACTATTTATACAATTAATAATCATTTACTTGCGACTGTTCATTAAGAAGGTGAAGAAAAGTCTACATTTTTCGATTCTATTATACTATGTCTTTTAATATTTAGTGTTTCTTTATCTCAGAACGCTTACCCTATATTATTTAAACAATAATAACACAGGCCGACAAATTTTGAAGCCAGAGACCAGACATAACATTTCCGAAGGGTTTTGATGCGCTGAATCCGAATCCGAGCTCAAAATTGCTCCTTTACGTCAGGTTTTCAAGATCTCCTAACCTAAAAGTGCAAAAAACGCGGTTTTCAGCTGTTTTTGAGGTTATGTAACTGAACAAGAAAAATGCCTACCACAAAAGCTAATATGGAATTTGAAAGTACTAATCTTCTTCTTTCAAACCTACTTAGATTTATTAGGATATCTTTATTTTTCACCCTTTCTATTGACGGTATCAGTTTCCTGTTATAACCCCTGGAAGATCCAATATAGCGATCACAATTCAGGGTTTTAAAAAAGAACAAAGGATCACGCACAAAATACAAACAAAAAAGCGTGCATTCGTTTGGAACCAAACTTCGCAAATTGATAAAACAAAAGAAGACGGGCTGCGCGGAATGATACTGCGCACTCTGTGTGCACTCTTATGTTCACATTCGCTATATGTGCGCGCCGTTCTACGGCGCAGACGGATTCGATCCCTAGCTGGCTCACTGAGCTGGCGACGCTTTTATGACGTGTTATGCGTAGGTGATAAAATTCGTTTTTTGCTACAAATCCTTCCGTGTTAGAGATCACGTTTGAGTGGCGGGTTAACGGTTGGATGCGTAGGTAATAAAATTCTTTTTGTATTTGAAATCTGTCTAGCGGTTACACTTCGCGTCGATCGTGATTTTTGTACATAGTGAGTTCTAGAATTTCCACGTTACTGTTCGTTATACGAAAAAAAATCAGTTCAAGAACTCCTTGCGCTAAGAAAGTTAATACATTTTGTCACGTTTGTGGAAAGTATGAAACGAAGAAATACCGTCGATCAATTAATGATTCGATAAAAACGCCATACTTCAACTGTTATGGGACTTCAATTAAAAATTTGGATAAAACGTGGGTACCAACCTCAATTTGTCATGCTTGTAGATTAAATTTGTCAAATTGGGAAGATCAAAGTACCAAGACACATACTGTTATTTAACCACCTGTTTGGCGTGAGCCCAAGGATCATAATACTGATTGTTACTTTTGCTTATGCAAAACAGGAGGTTTTTCTAAAAAGAATTTGGAGAAGATCGTTTACCCTGATGTAAAAAGTGTTACATCAGCCAAGATTGGTATTAGAAATCATTCTGAAAACAAAAGTGACCGATAAACTCACGAATTAATGGATAGTGACGATCCTAATGCAACTGAAGATTTTTCTTGGGAAGAATCAGATGATTAATATCCTACATTTTTTGACCAAGACGGATTAGACGATTTTATACGTTACCTTGTTCTTCCAAAAGATAAAGCTGAGCTTTGCGCGTCAAGACTCGAAGAGAGGAAACTATTGTTACCTGGCACTAGATTAACTGTTTACAGAAATAGAGAAGTAAAGTTTATCAAGTACTTTTCAGTGGACAGTGGGATTGTGTATTGTAATGATATCGAAGGACTTATTTATTTATATAAAATAAACTTATATACGCTAGAGGATTAGCGCCTTTTCATAGGTTCGTCTACAGAAAGTCTCAAACCACTACTATTACATAATGGAAATAAGTACGCTGCAATTCCAGTAGGTCACTTAACTACACTGAAAGAACCTTATGATACTTTCCAATTACTCCCGATAAAAATAAAATACAATGTCGATAATTGGCTTATTTATGCTGACTTCAAATTGATAAATCTTATAATAGGTTTAAAATCAGTAAACATTAAATACCCCTGTTCTCTTTGCTTTTGGGACAGTCATGCAAGGGAAGAACATTGGATAACGGAGAAATGGCCAAACAGATTAGAGTGGACAGTTGGTCAGTATAATGTTGTTTATGAAAGTCTTGTTGACAGAAAGAAAGTATTATTGCCACCACTCCATATAAAACTAGGGTTAATGAAGCAATTTATGAAAGCCCTAAACAACGAAGGAGAATGTTTCAATTATATCAGATTCACATTTCCGCATTTAAGTGATGCCAAAGTTAAGGAAGGTATTTTTGTTGGGCTTGATATAAGAAATCTTATCAAAGATGATGAATTTATCAAAACCATGCCATCTATTGAAAAGGATGCATGATTGATCCCAGAAAATTTTGGAGCATTCAGTGAAGAAATGGGCGAACGCTTTCATCAAGACTTTCACCAAAAAAGAGCAACATAATCAAGGTGGATGCAATGTAAGAATGATAGCCGATTAATACTGGTCTTTGCAAAGAAATGATAATGACCCTACTAGTCATAAATGAAAGTCTCTTTAACGATCATTTGACATGAAGCGCGAAACGTTTCCATAAGAAAACAAGCAATTAGTTTCACCTTCATTTGACATACAATCGTAAGTCTTGCCTTAACTGGCTGGACAATGTAAGTCTTGCCTTGACTGACTGAGCGATCCAAAGACTTGCCTTGACTGGCTGGGCTACTCAAAGTCTTGCCTTTATTGGCTGGGCAATTCAAAGTCTTTCCTTGATTGGCTGAGTGATTTAAAGTCTTGCCTTGACTGGCTGGGCGATACAAAGTCTTGTCTTTATTTGCTGGGCAATTCAAAGTCTTTTCTTGATTAGCTGGGCAATCTAAAATCTTTCCTTGATTGGCTGGGCAATCTAAAGTCTTTCCTTGATTGGCTGGGCAATCTACAGTCTTGCCTTAATTGGCTGGAAAATATTAAGTACTTTCTTGCTTAGCTGGACAATCCCAAGTTTAGCCTTAAGTAGCAGGAAACTATTGAGTCTTGCCTTAGTAAGCTGGAAAATCCTAAGTAAATTTACAATATTGAATGAATCATAATAGTAAAATTTGTTTTTTTTTCAAAGCCCCAACTATTTACCATATTCACTCTTCTAGGAGTCATAACAAAAAATTGAGCCAATCGAAAAGGAACCCCCGAAACCCCCTCAGATAACCTTTTCAAAGGTACAATGGAATATCATCTCGGCGTTAATGGATTAATGCGCTAAATTGAAGAATTTTATTTCAAGATTTGCCCACTTGTAGTGTGGAATTCAATTATTTCACGAAATTTAAACGACTCAAATCGCTGCTCCCAGGGTTAGGTGGGTTAGTCTGCATATGATTTGGTAGGGGTGAGTTCAGGGATTAGGTGGATTAGCAGGTAGGTGGGTTAGCATGCTTGTGGCTTGTTAGCGGTAGAAATGATAACACACGGGTTCCATATTTTTTATTGTTTTATCAATGTGTAAACTTTGGTTCCAAACGACTGTACGCTTTTTTGTTGGTATTTTGTGCGGGATCCGCTGTTCTTTTTTAAAGCCCTAAATTGTGGCCGCCATACTGGGTCTGCTAGGGGTTATAACAAAAAACTGACAATGGCAATAGAAAGGGCACCCTCGAAAACCCCTGAGATAATATTTAGAAGAGAAACTAACGTACCGTCAGCAATAGAGAATGCATTGTATAAATCTGAACACCTCAGCGTTAATGGGTTAAAACGCTAAAATAAAAAATTTTAAATTACAATATTAAGGTGAAAAATAAAGATATCCTAATAAATCCAAGTAGGTTTGAAAGAGGAATATTAGTACTTTCAAATTCCATATTAGCTTTGTGGTAGACATTTTTCTTGTACAGTTAAATAACCTCAAAACAGCTAAAAACGCGTTTTTTGCACATTTAGGTTAGGATATCTTGAAAACCTGACGTACAGAAGCAATTTTGAGCTCGAATTCAGATTCAGCGCATCCAAATCTTTCGGAAATGTTAGGTCTGCTTTCTGGCTTTTGACTTTTGTCAAATTTTGTCGGCCTGTATAATTTATTTAAAAATTAAAATATTCACTAAAATATATTGCTATCCACATTCTTTAACTGTTTTTATTATTTCCAGAAAATAATCACTTTTTATGATTTTAAGGCGAGAAACTGCTTAAACCAATAAAAATTGTTTAAATAATTACAAAACATCGTTACACAAACTTGATATCTTTTTTGAATTTAAATGACCTTAGGATGACCTTCAATGTAAAATTGAGCCTTAAAACGTATTTTAACGTAAGATTTTCCGCTTTATCGATTTTCAATGTCAAAAAGAAAGGTTTCCATTTTAATAAAAAGTTAACCCTAAAATTTCCTTTAAGTTCATCGTCAAGGTCAAATTAAAGCTCGCCATTGAATGCAGCTTTTGAAAACAAGTAACTTCGATGCAAATCAGATTTTTTTAACTGCTGCTGCTTTCAGAGGTTTTCGAAACTTGTTTAAATTTAAATGACTTTAGAGTTACCTTTAAGGTCAAATTAAACTTATGACCTTTATACATATTTGAACGTAAAATGTCTGGCTCTATCGATTCGCAATGTCAAAAACGAGAATTCCTCGTTAAAAGTCACTTGAAGAATGACCTTGCTCTCAATGAAAATTATTTT
>NC_046665.1:94749861-94777789 GCF_010883055.1 Belonocnema kinseyi
TCTGAAATTAATATAAAAGATATTTATAAAAATTTTAAATAAAAATGCAAATTAGATTTTCTATGTTTCGTCCCCGACTGACTTATTAGACTAATCAGTAAGGTAATGTAAGTTAATCCTACCTTGTATATTTTAATGGATCTACGTTCATTACAATGCGCACTTTAACCACGTATAGGGGTCAGAATTTAATATACTTGATATAAATTTTCATTTAATATCTTATTTTTTCAAAAATGTAACAATACATTCTGCTATAAAATTTCTTTGAAAACATTTATTTCGGCCACGGATAGGGGCTAAAGCCCGAATCAAATGTTAAAAAAATGCCATTTTGAATACAAAATTAATATTATTTTAAGGAGTGCATTAGTAGCTTAAAAGGGATTTTACAATTTTTCCTCGGTAATTTTATTCCTTCTTCTTCTCTTCCAATAATTCTATTTTCATAATTATTTTCAAATCTTAATAATTTACATTCCAAAAACAATATATTTATAACAAAAAATGTTATAAATAATTGTCATTGTGTCATTTGTAAAAGATCCTTCCGGTCTGAGATACAAATTGAAAATGGTATATTCTACGAATTTAACAGTAACCTCCACCCGCCCCTACGAATTTTTAACGAGATTTTTAAAAATTAAATCTCTTCTAAAAAAAGATCT
Organism: Belonocnema kinseyi; assembly: GCF_010883055.1. NCBI lineage: Eukaryota > Metazoa > Arthropoda > Insecta > Hymenoptera > Cynipidae > Belonocnema > Belonocnema kinseyi. The sequence goes on from NC_046665.1 coordinate 94,750,530, forward strand.
TTTCCTTCACGCCGCTGGGAGTCAAACCACAGAACTTCTGATTGACGGTTGGGTGTCTTTCCCTGAAGCTACTAGAGAGAACGAAAGAAGAATCCGTTTTGAGAAATACACAATTTATTTTGCCAGGTTTTACGAATTTAAAATTTTTAAGAAATCTGTATTATCATCAGAGAATAACAGAAATTCTTAATATCTTTTCAGACTAGATGAAGTTATGTATTAATTTTTTTTATCTGAATTTTTTTTTAAAAAGATCTCCTACGCTACGCTGCTTCACGTGTATTTCTAAGAAAAGATTCTTCTTTCGATCTCTCTAGTAGCGTAAGGGAAAAGCATAAGACTGGTAGTCGGAAGTTCTGTGGTTCGATTCCCAGCGGAGTAAAGGAGATCTTTTTTCAAAAACAATTTAATTTGAAAAAAAAATAAATACGTTGCTCCATCTAGTCTAAAATGATTTTAAGAATTTCTATTATTCTCTGATGATAATACAAATACCTTGAAAAATTTTTTGCAAGATTTCATAGTCGTAAACTGAAAGTGGCGCCAAATAAATTTGTACGTAAGTGTAAAATCTCGTAAAAATTGTTGTAAATTGTCTTCCCTCACCACCCCTCGGTTCCCCCTGTTTAATAATCTTTATTTGTATACAAATCACTGATTCATACAATGAAATTGCAGCCTAAAATAATACTCATTATTATTACATTAATTCCAAACTGTTTTTAGTTATACACCTTCAATGATCATAATTATAAATATATTTGTCTTTCTAATATCGCTGGCTTCAGGACTATACAAAATTTTATACTAGGCATTTCTCAGTTCTTCCACAGCCGTAGCTTCACTTAAATATAATTGTCTTTTGTTAATAAAAACAGGAAATTCTATAAATAAATGATAAATCTGTTAATTAAACGCAATTGAGCAATCACTCTGATATATCTGAGCGGGATTCTTGTAGACAAATATTTCTCAGGCCCATTCTGAAAGTTGAGTGTGAGTCAATTATGCGACCCGAGGACGACTGGGTCCTCTGAAAATCTATCTGATGAAGCCTTTCATCATACTCTCTTATCCAAGCCATTTTATGACCTTAAAAGGAGCAGAGAGAAAGATAATCCCATTCGTCCACCACCTCCATTTCCATAGAAATATTCTTAACCTGCTGGGCACGATTATATTTTTATTTCTTAATTCCGACTGTTTTAAATTTGACGAGATATCTAATTCCAAAATAACATTTTTTTGGGTATCGATCGTCAGGCATCTTCAAGATTTTCGAGATTTAATCAGAAATTAAATTGAAAACTCGAACCGCCAATTGAGAGGCACCCACTTGTATTATAATTGCATATCGTCCAGTACATTTTGGTGCATGAAGGACTTGCTTGAAAATGGCATCTGAATTTTTTTATTTGTCTCAAAATATCGTAGACTCCATATCTAAGTACTGTACATTAAGACACTAGTTAATTTGAAAAAAAGGATTCCAGGAGTCAAGTTTGAATCGCATTCATTGAATTTACAAAAATCGTTATTGCCTGAAGGGTGTGCCTAGATAAGAATAATTCTTAATAATTTTCACTTTGGATCCATTCAAAACAAACCATTTTTGTCAAAGTACTCAACCATCAATTTGTCTCTTTTATCTTGTTCATGGTCCAGGCTCTATCTACCGTTAAATAAGCTCATTTTATTACTTGAAGTTACTATCTCTAATTGATTTAAATTTCCAAATTTTCAATTAAAATCGCCTCCTATTAATACAGGTCAATTTGGATATTTTAAGGAAATATCATAAATAATTTCATTTATGTTATTTAAAAAGTTTACAATATAAGAGCCTCGATTCGAGTATATTCATCCTAATATGAAATTCAAAGAAGAATTATTTTGAATCTTGACAAGAATCGGTTCCCGTTGTTCGTTGTATTGCCCACAATAAACAGCAGATATAGTTAAAAGCATGAAACGTAAAAGAGAGTTAATGCAACCTCCAGAGATGAGTTTTGCTTTGGAAAGCTGATGATGATAACACCCATATCATCCCCAGAGAACCAGCACGTCGCTCGTCGCGACGGATCTCATTTTTCAGTCCAAGAAATTCTTCCATCCGGTTTCTCTCTTTTCCCCATAGCTGCAACCTTCCGCCTTCGAGCTACCATAATTTTATATTTTCAAAGCAAAGATGCGGCTATAAATCTAGAAAAATAAAATGACTGAGATTTAAGAGAGGCCAAGATTTCTTTTCAGAAGACTGATCATTTTGAAATGGGGTAAATTCATTCTTATTTCGCATAAGAATGTCCAAAGATCCATTAAATAAGCATGCAATTTTCCGCTAGAGTAAAATCCACCTTTGTAGTAATGCGATGGGAAATTATGTTCTTGATTCTCTTGAGATCATACTAAATATAACGGAAAAATGTGTAGGTTTTTTTAAGATAATAATAATAATAATAATTTGTCCGAAAGAAATTAAGAGCCTCGGTGGCTCAGTTGGTTAGACCCCCGGACTTCAGCGCAGAGGCCCAGGGTTCGATCCCTGAGCCGGTACCTCTGGAAATTTTCAATGTACCTTTACCGAGGTTCTGGTGGTTCGGAACCCACCTTAAGCTGTAGGTCCCCCCATCGTGTACTTGACTGCAACCCAGTCCGTCAATGATGGGATAAAAACATGCTTTGCCCAATATGTCTAGGCAGACTGCTTTCATCAGATCACTTGATTGCATTATAAAAATGCGTCCGTGACTGATGATATATACCGGGACAGCCCCGTGCAAAAATGATCAAATAAAAATCCATCTCCGACTAAAAAATGCCTTCGACATGTTGGGCAGTATAAGCCTGTGACAACATTTCAACACTGAAATGTTTTTTTATTTGTCCAATATTTCTGGGCAAACTGATCTCATCAGATCACTTGATTGCATTATAAAAATGCGTTCGTGACTGATGATACGTATATACCGGGACAGCCCCGTGCAAAAATGATCAAATAAAAAATCCAACTCTAACCAAAAATGCCTTCGACATGTTGGGCAGTATAAGCCTGTGACAACATTTCAACACTGGAATGTTTTTATAAGCCTCGGTGGCTCAGTTGGTTAGACACTCGGACTTCACCTCAGAGGTCCGGGGTTTGATCCCTGAGCCGGCACCTCTGGAAATTTTTCAATGTACCTTTACCGAGGTTCTGGTGGTTTGGAACCCACCTTAAGCTGTAGGTCCCCCATCGTGTACTTGAATGCAGCCCAGTCCGTCAATGATGGGGTAAAAACCAGGCTTTGTCCAATATGTCTTGGCAGACTGCTGTCACCAGATCACTTGATTGCATTATAAAAATGCGTCCGTGACTGATGATATATACTGGGAAAGCCCCGTGCCGAAATGATCAAACAAAAATCCATCTCTAACCAAAAATGCCTTCGACATGTTGGGCAGTATAAGCCTGTGACAACATTTCAACACAGAAATGTTTTTCATAAAATAATTGGTAATTATTCCGTTCAAAAAAAATTTGAATCCGAAAACCAGATTTGGTGACTGCGAATGTTTTTTGTATCCTGAAGATAAATTCTTTGTTCAAATTTTTCTTCTTTGTCAGGATTTCGAGATGTTCCAACCTAAATGTAAAAAATTATTATTTTAATCTATATTTAAAACAACAGATAACAATCAACGACTTTTTTTTATTAAAACTGCTTCCTTAAGGCACACAGGGAAATGAAATAAAAAACGAGGCTTAAAATGAACTTTTAGCTGACAATTCTTAACCAATTTTGGATTTTTTGTTAGAAAAATTTAGCATTAAATTTTAAAAAGATTTATGTGACCTGATTTTTGAATTATTTTTGTTTAAACTTTTGTGTTAATGCATAAAGTAAAGGAAAAGTAGATTTTGTAGTTTTTTTGTTTATCTTTGTGAAGAAAAATTTTAACATTGTTTAGTTAATTGTCATTAGAGAATTAGTTAACATCAAAAATAGTCTACACTATGGGTTCTTCGTTTGCAACGTCAATTTTTGAATTAAAATTACTTGCTTTCATCGAAAAAATTATATTTGATTATAAAAATTTGTCAACCGAGGTTTCCCATTAATTTCATAAACAACTTATATAAAAAAGTGCCCAGTGTGAATACTTAAATGCAGAAAGAAATCGTTTTTTCTCATAATTTTCCTCAAATTATGTCGCCAATGATGCTTATTCCTAAAATTTTGATATTTCATACTTTTTATTAATTTAAGAAACAATTTATTTCTTCAACGCACGTAAAAGAAAAGAACATTTCAATAATATACGCCAAAGAAAAGAAAACGATTTGCTTTTGTTTCGCACGGAATTTTTTCGATCTTTAATGATTAAATTATAAATTTTATTATATTATTTGTTCATCAAATTAATTAAAAATATCGTATGACAATTTGCCGTCATTAAACAACACTGGCGACATTATTTAAAGAAAATTGAAGAAAAAAAGATTTCTTTTGGCCTTTAGAATTTCACACTGGCCATTTGTTTGTATAATTGGTTTATAAAATAAATAAAAAATATCGGATGATTATTTCCCATCTTTAGATATCACTGGAGACATAATTTTAAGAAATATAAGAGAAAAAACGATTTCTTTCTGCATTTAAATGCCCATGCAGGGCATTTTAAACAAAATCTGTTTACAAAATTTAAAAAAAATATTAAATAATAATTTTCCATCCATAAAAGTAACAGGAAATATAATTAAAGAAAGTTGAGAAAAAACGATTTCTTTTTGCCTCATAAATAAAGAACATCGGATGACAAATTTTCATGATCAAGTATTATTTTTTCGATGAAAGAAAGTAATTTTAACGCCCAAATTTACTTTGCAAACGAAGAAACTATATTTCAGATTATTTTTTAAGTTAATTTGTTTATAACAATTGACATTACAATGTTATCACAAATGCATTATTCGGGCATCTGTTGACAATAAAACTGTTTTGTTTTCTCAATAACAGTGCTTTCAGTTGGAAACTTCATGACAATATTAGCAACATTCATAACTAGTTAATACATTTTATGATTTTTTCAAACAAATTTAATAAACTAATGAATAGAGAACGCATGTGTTGAAAGAATTCTTATTTTTTCTTTCGATGACAACTTTTTCAATCAGGAACTTTATGATAATTTCAGAAAAAACTGATTATTTATTCATCAATATTATGACTTTCTTTAACAATTTAAATAAAAAAATGTATTATTTGGCATCTATTAACGAAAAAATTTTTTTTTTCGATTTCAGTCTTTTTAATTTTAACTTCATGATAATTTCAGAAAAATTTATAATGATTTGATAAATTTCATATTTTTTGAAAAACAAATTTAATTTAAAAAATTATTATCCTGAAGCTGCAGCCTTATTAAAAGAATGAAAGGAATAAGCAACTTAAGCCACTTATTAAGACAATTACTTCTTAAGATGCTTTTGAAATATATATCCCAAGTATTTTTTATAATAAATAAACTGTATTGTTTTTGCAAATATTTTTTCATTTTCACTATTCGAATTGCGGTAGCGACGAAGGTTTTGAAAAATTATGGCTGCTAAAAAAATGAAAAAATGAGCACAACTTACTAAGTTTGAACCTAAAAAAGTAGCTGAAATTGACTAAATGTGACTAATGTGAATTAGTAATTTGATTAATGCTTAATTAAAATCCAATAGAATTAAAAAAATTCAATTATATTTATAAGAATTCTAGGAGAATTATAGAAAATTTAAAAGAAACGGATTAGAAAATATTTCAGTTGGTTTGGAGAAATTAAAGGAAAATCAAAAGCATTTGATTAAACTCATAAATGCTTAAGGTGAATAACAAAAATTAAGTAGGTTAATACAAAATTTTGAAAATCCAAATTATATCATAGAATTCAATAATATTGCAAGGATTTTAGAAGAATTAAAGGGGATTAAAAAGAATTTTAGAAAATGCTTATCTATTCAAAGTGAGTTCAAGAGAGTTTAGGTTGAATTAAACAAGAAAACACACCCAAAATTTAAATCCATTTGATTGATAGGAATAAGGCTAGCCATCGTGTGAGAATAGAGTTTACCGAGAGTTACAAAAAAATCAAAAGAATTCCTGAAAATGCAGAGAAATTTAAATAAATCAGGATAAATAATAACAGTTTAGGGTGACTTGCAAATAAATTTATATGAGTTGAAAAAAATTAAAATATTTAAAAATATTACACTGATTTCAGGAAAATTACAGCGGATTCAGAGGAATTTAAGGAAATCCAAAAGAATTTGATTAACTCTCAAATAATTTGAGGCAAGTTTAAAAGGCTGCAGGTTAAATAAGAAAACTAAAATATAACTTTAAAAATTCATTCGATAGAATGATTACATTAAATTTGAAAGGATGCAAGTGATTTCCAAAGAATTCATTCAAGTCAAAGAATAAAGAGAATTCTAAAAATCGAAGAAACACTAAACAACGTAAGAAAAATGGATAATAATTTAGGAGAATTTTTAAATCAAATTCAAAAGAATTTGGGTAAATTGAAGACATATTAAAAAATTTACCAATTCCCATCGAATTGATTGACATGGGAAAAACATACTTTAGAACACATTCAAATTAATTAAAGAGAATTCCAAAGATTTTGGAAAAACTGGGATTAAATAAATAAGAATCCATGGAGGATTCTAATTAAATTCTAATGAATTGCAAAAAAAAATCAAAATATTGCACTGATTTTCGTAAGATTGGACTGAATTCAGAAGAATTCAATGAAATCCAAAGAAATTTGATGAAATTCATACGAATCATATTAAATTAAAATTGAAAAAAGTTTGAAAAATGAAAAAAGTCCACAAAATTAAGTAAAATAAGAGTGAACAAAATTTAAAGTGATTTAAATAGAATTCAAAGCCATTTTTTAAACATTTTAATTTTTAAAAACCATCGAACTCAATAAAATTTGAGAAAATTTAGAGCAGACTAAAAAAAATGCAAACGATTTCATCAAATTCATAAAAATGGAAGGTGAATTAATCAGTATAAAGTGAGTAAACAAAATTTAGTAGAATTGAAAACGACTCAAAAATATTTGAAAACTGCATTTCATTCATTTAATTTGGAAATAATTGAGGAAAATTCAAGAAAACTTAAAAGAATATAATAAAATAACTAAGAATATAAGGTGAGCCTAAAATGCTTCAGGATTTACTTGAAAAAAAAACTTTTAGATAAGAATCGAATTTATTAGAATAGAGTGAGTTCAGAGAAATTCCAGAGAATTCAAAAAGAACTTAATGATAATTAAAAAAATTCCAGGTACCTCCAAAGATTTGAGTAAAATTGGTGTGATTTTAGAAGAATTAAAAGAAATTTAAAAGAATACGATAAAATTCGTACGAAATCAAGATAAGTGAAAACTAATAAAACTGAATAAAAAAAATTTTCAAAATCCCAAACAATCTATTAAATTCAGATAAATGGAAATGAATGGTATAAGTGAATAATAATCTGATCTAATTCGAATTTAAAATTCCTTATCGTGAATTAAAAAAATTAATAATCAAAAAAAGATTCATTAAATTCAATGGATTTTGCGGTACTCCAAAGAATTCAGGAAGAATTCAAAAGAATTCAAAAGAATTCAAAAGAATTAAAAAGAGTTCAAAAGAATTCACAAGAATGAATATAATCATATTAAGTCAAAGTTTTAATTTATTGGAAAAAGTGGCTAAGTTGATCTATTAATTTAAAAATTAACTACATTGACTCTATCTTAGACAGGTAACTAAAAAGTGATTCTATGAAAAAGAATGAGTAAAAGTGACTCAGGCGATTGTGTGGCAACCCGGAATTCAGATAAAAATAAGTGTTGTTTTCTAAAATACAAAAATAACTGAAAATTTTACTTTGCTTTTTATGTAAAATTAACGATAGCTAGTTCTTTTTGGAAATATTTATGGTTTTCTGCAGTTTTCTACTACCCTGACAAAATTTGCAAATGAATTCAAGCGCTCTTATTAAAAATTCAGCTGGAAGCGGTAGGGAATATTCAAAATTGAAAAACCCCATAGAATTCAGGAATTACCTGTAGGCTTATGGCGATATTAGCCTTTATAATCGAGGCGATTATCTTCTAAACAAGGAGCCATTACGCCGAAGCTCATTTGCGTTCGTTACTATCCAATGTTCAATCCTATCTCCGAACTACGATCAGTTCTCTATATTCATTTCGGGTTGAAATGGATTATTAATCGACCTAATCGCTTCGAGAGCGTGAATTTCCATAAACAGGCTTCTTCACAGTTCGAGAAGCATTATCGGTGTCGTTCAACCTCTGAACCCTTCTGCTTCTAAATCGAATTTACTTTAGTGATGAAATTTACCTAAAATTTCTTAGACAAATGCTGACTTTTTATTTTTTGTTTAAGTTCATCATAAATTGATTTTACGGGCCTTTCACACATTTCAACATGGGGGGGGGGGGGTTAGTAATTTATTTGCATGGGGGATGCAGAATCTGACATCACACAAAATATAAATGTGAATAGCCATTTTTTGTAATGTAACTATTAAATTTTGCATTAAATTCAGATTTTTTGTTGGAAATTCAGATAAGTGCTTAAAAGTTCATCTGATTGATTAAAAATGTACGTATTTTGTTGTATATTCGTTTTTTTTAATATTAGTTTTGAAATCAATTTTTATAAACGGAAAATTAATCTATTTCATTCTCGATTCAGAACTGATATTTGTTACTTTAATATTTTATTTATCAAATATACATTTTTTGAATTTGAAGTTCAACTGTACCATTATTAGTTAAAAATAGGTCATTTTTTGTTGAAAAGGCAACTGTTTTTATTTTCATGAAATTATTTGTATTTTGTTTTAAATTCTTGTGTTTGTTGTCCAAAATTATTCTTCCTAACTGCCAATTAGAATACTTATTTTTCAATTGAACTATTCGTTTTTGAAGGCTTAACATTAAATTTTTTAAAACTAAAATTTAATGATAGGATTCTAGTTTGAAAATGTATCCTTTTTTTAATTTAACTATTTGGTTTAAAATCTATTTATTTTGTTGTAAGATCGTCTTTTTAATTGAAAGCTAATCTTCCAACTGGAAATTAAACAACTGGGTTTAAACCTTTTTAAAATCCTTTTATTATTTAAAAACCCATCTCTTGTTGTCGAAAATTCGTTTTTTAGTTGTTAAAAATAAATCTGTGGAACTGCAAATTTATGAATACTATTATTGTTTAAAAATATTTCGCTATTAGTTTAAAAATGAACTATTCGGATGACAAGTAATATTCCTGTTTAAAATTTAACTATTTTGCCAAAAATCGTTTCATTCGCTTAAAAGTTCAACTATTTTATTGAAAATTTGTTATTTTTTAAATGAACTTCCATTGACTTTTTGATCAAATATCTATGTTTTTAGGGGAACAAAATTCAACATTTTGAAAAGAATTCAACCATTTGGCTAAAATTTAATTCCTTACTTGTAAACAAAACCTTGCTGGTTTAATAGTTGGTTTTTTTCAGTTGAATTAAACTGTTTCTTATGCCAAATTGAAAATTTTTTATTTGAGATATTAACTTTTACAATAGCCATTCATAATTTATCTGTTTTGTTAAATTTATTTGCTTTTCATTAAAAGTTAAATCTTTTTCTGTTAAACTGCCTTGTTAATAATTTATTTTATTGGTTACAGATCTGTCTCTTTTTGTTGAAAATTTTCTTGTGTATAAGTGAGTGTCAATTTTTTAAATTAAAATTTTGCAGTAGCATTTAAAAAATTTTTTTTTGGTTAAAATATCAAGAATTAAATGTTAAACCAAAAATAATTCTATTTAAGGAAAAGCTTCACTGTTTTCTTAAAAAAATAATTATTTTGTTGAGAAATTTGAGAATTCTTTTAAAGCGTCAACTTTTTTTTAAATTCAACTTTATTTTTGAAAATTCGTCCTTTCAAATCCAAAATTGTTCCAATAGATTGAAAATTCATCTTTCTTGGTTAAACAATCAGATTCTTTTATAATAATTCGATTTTATAGTTTAACAATTAATTTTTTATTAAAAATTTTAATACATGGTGGAATGTTGAATTTCTTTATTGAAAAGTAATCGTTTTGTTGGAGATTTATCCATTTAGTTGAAATCTTAACTATTGAGTTAAAATTTTAATTATATTTTTTTAATTTGACCATTTTGTTAAAAATTCAACTTTTTTGGTTAAGGATGTAACAGCTTTGTTGAAAATTCTTACATTAAAATTTAAGTTGCTCCTATAAATTTTAAACTTTTTAGGTCGAAAATTCAGCTTTGAGTATAATCTCAACTATTATTTTAAAAGTCATCTTTTTTTTTTTAAATTAAATAAATTGTTGAAAATTCGTTCCTTTCCGTTTGAAAATTCATCTTTTTTATTGAAAAAGTTCTTGATTGAAAATGCATTTTTTTCATTTTAAAATCAACTGCATTCCATACAATTTAATCTTTTTTCTTTAAATGTCAAATATTTATTTTTAATTGTGACTGTTTTTTCAAAGCTTACTCTTTTCTTGTTAAAAAATCAACCATTTGATTCGAAATTTATCGTTGTGGGGTTAAAATTATAATATTTGGTTAATTATTTTACTTTTTTTTTTAATTCATATTTTTCGGTTGACATTTTATCTATAATATTTGTCGTTAACAATTAATCTTCCCTGATTGCAAATTTGAACACCTTGTTGAATGTTGAACCTCTTTATTAAAAATTAATTTTTGGGTTGTTGTTTTATCAGTTTAGTTTAAAATTTAACCATTATGTTGAATTTAAATTTCAAATAATTAATTAAAAATGCAAGATTTCGTGGTCAAAATTGAGTATTTTTTCTTTGACATTTTTTTTTATTTAAAACAATTATTTCAGCGCTTGAAAAAGTTTGCAGGAGAGCGTCACGTAATTTTTAAACAGCTCTTGAAAACAAATTATGTATTGAAACGTTAATGGCTTTTTTAATTACCACAATAATTTTAGCACCTCTTTCGTTTTTAAATTCTAATCAAAATCCTGTTTTTATTGCCTGCAGAAGTATCAATAATGAAATTGGATATAAACTGAGTTCGTTTTAGAACCACTTTATTCTCAAAATTATGTAGCGTTACAAATCAAAGCGCAAGCCTGAAGAATCATTAATCTATGAAATAATTGTACGATATTCGTTGTTGATCTTGGATTTACGTTAAATATAAATAATCTCTTAACAGACGAGTATTTTTACATTAATAAATGTTTGTTTGATCCAATTAAACATTTTTACGCTCCCACGGAACTGCAAGGCTTGGCATCAAATTTATTCAGCGCAAAATTTACCACGAAAATTTATAGTTGGAACTAAATTTTTCGGAAACTAGTTAAAATAAATTTTTTATTGTAAAAGAACCATATAATTTAATGGATCGTATAAATGGTATGTAGTAAAAAGTAATTGCAGAAAAAGGGTGAAACGAATATTGTCGAATGATTTCATGTTTTATTGGTAGAATCAGGGTGTAATAAAATTGGCATCGCACTAAATAATAATTATTTAATCTTATTTGTACGAAACAAGCCATGCTAATTTATTGGATTTGTTGAGGTGTGATCTAGAAATTTGATTTCTCGAGAGTTTGACGAAGTGGGAAATTTACATCCTTGGAAACTTGATTTACCTAGTAATTTCAAGTTTCAATAATAATTATTATTTTATATTCAATCTATTTTTCTTCAATTTTCATTTAAAAAAAGAAATTTAAATTCAAAAGTTGTAGATTCAAAAAATAATTTTATTTCAAAGGTTCTATAAGCTTAAATTTTGGAAATGGTTAATTCTAGATGCTTCAGTATAGACTCGTTCAATTTAAAAATTCTTAAATGTAAACCAGAACATTGTGCATGACACTCTCCCGCTAGCTATCCTTTATTTATAAAAAAAAAATCTGTTTATTTTTCAGAAAAATGAATGGATGCATTTTGATAGATTTTACCAAAAAAAGTAAACGATTGAAAAAAACTTGATTTACCTAATGATTTCAAATTTTAATAATCTCAACTACTGGGCACCCAATCAATTAAAAAATTTAAGCTTATAGAAATGTTTAAATTAGAATATTTATTAAGTCTCCAAATTTTTGTACTAAGTTCATTTTTTTAAATGAAATTTGAGGGAAAGTTTCAAAATTCATTAAAAAGAAATTAATTTACAGCAGAAAGTTATAGATTTAATTTTTAAATTGATCAATTCTCGATGCTTTAGTATATATTAGTCCAATTTTAGACATTTTTGATTGAAACTAGAAAATTGAGAGCTGCTCGGGCACCAATGAAAGTTTAAATTTGATTAAAACATTAAAAGTTAATTATTAAAGTTGTAGATTCAATCAATAATAATTTTTGCAAAGTTCTAGAGGCTTAACTTTTGAAATTGGTCAATTATAAATGGTTCAGTATCGATCGGTTTAATAAAAAAGTTTTCAATTTAAATTAGAAAATTCGGCGAGCCATGTTCCCACTAACGACCCTTTATTTAGAGAAAACAAATTTTTTCGTTTACCAGAAAAGTGACAGGGTACAGTTCTTAATAGATTTGACAGAAAATCTTACATAATTCGTGAAACTTTATTTTCGTAGTAATTTCAAGTTTCAATTATATAAAATTTTGTACATGCAATCCATTTTTCTCTGATTTTTATTTTGCAAACATTAATTTAGTTCAAACAGTGACAGATTCAATAAAAATTTTTAGCTGGAAAGTTCTATAAGCTTAAATTTTGAAATTGATAATTTTCAAATGCTTCAGTCTACAGTGGTTCAATTTGAAATTTTTTTTTAACTAGAACATTGTATGCGCAATGTTTCTACAAAGTATTTGAATTATTTCACCTCAAAATTTTACTAAAAAATTAATTTAGTTCAAAAAATTATAGATTTATTAAATATTTCAAGTCGGGAAGTTCTATAAGCTTACATTTTGAAACTGATATATTCTAAATATTTCAGTATTTCCAGGATAGTGACAGGAGAAATTTTTTCGTAGATTTTAACGAAAATCTTACACGATATGAGACACACCGTTCACCTTGTAATTTTACGTTTAAATAATCTGATTTATTGTACGTTCAATCCATTTTTCTTCAAATTTTTTCTAAAGGGATAAATTAATTTGACAAATTTTTGGTAATTTTAAGTATCAATAATCTGATTTACTGTACGTTTTTCTATTCTCCTTCAGGTTTTACTTTCAAAAATTATTATAATTCAAAATGTTCTATTTATTTAAAAATTTCAGTTGTAAGGTTCTGTAAGTAAAAATTTTTACATTGATTAATTCTAAATGCATTAGTGTAGATTAGATTTAAAAAAAACTTTTATTTAAATTAGTGTATTTTGTGTACCATGCTCGCACTAATGGTCTTTTATTCAGTGAAAAAACATCTGTTAATATTTCAGGAAAGTGACAGGATACATTTTTTTGTAAAAAAATTAATTTAATTCAAAAATTTATAGATTTATTCAATATTTTCAGTTGGACAGTTCTATAAGCTTAAATTTTGAAATTGATCAATTCTAAATGTTTCAGTACAAACTCTTTCAATTTTAAACATTAAATAAATAATAAATTGCTATAAAATTAAGGCCTACACCTATTTCTGAATTCATTTTAATTTTTAAAAATTAATTTAAATTCTTTTAAATTCGTTTAAGACTTTTCCAATCAGTTTTTACATTCTTTTTCATTATCATTATTTTTTTTAATTCTCTGGAATTTCTTTCAGATGGACTGAATTCAATAGACCTTCCTGTATTTTTATTTTATTTTTAAATCATTTTTAAGAATTTTGAACTTCGATTAAATTCAATTAAATTTTATCTAAATTCAATAGAGTCCTTTTAAGTGCGAATATTTTAGGTCCATTTACTTCATTTATTTTTATTTACATTTAGATCGTATAAATTTGAGGCAATTCTCTTGAATTCTTTTGAATTCTGCTCAATTTATTACAATTTCACTGAAATATATTAACTATTTTATATTTTTTAAATTAATTTGAATTCATTTGGAACAGACCATAAATTCTTACTAATGAACCCTAAATTCTTTGGAGTTAACTGCATTTGATTTGATTTTGTTCTGAGTTTTATTCGCTCCTATTTTTCTCAATTCAATAGACCTTTCGGGATCTTTTCTTAATGAATTTCAATTCTTTCTAATGCAAACTGAATTATTTTGAATTCTTATAAATTTATTTCAACCTCTTTTAAAGGCGGTTGTTATTCTGAGAAATTTTATCGAATTTTTGTCTATTCCTTTGAATTTAAAAGAAAATTCATTAGTTAAATTAATAATGCCCACTAGTCATTTTTAGTCAATTTATAGATGATAAATTTGTTCCATTTTGTTTACTTCTGCGGATTAACTTAATTCTTTTGGTTTAAATTTTTCTTTAATTGAAAATTACCTCTTTTTCAAACTATTCTCTTAATACCTTGGCTTTTTCTACGAAATTATTCTTCTGGGTTTTAAATTCAACTATTCGGTTTAAAATTCATGTTTTTGGTGGAAGATTCATATTATTTAAAATTTGAATTTTTAAAATAAAACTTACAATTCAAACTCAAATTTTGGAATGAGATATTTCCCTTTATTGACTAAAAAATCTTTTTAGTTGAAAATTCCACTCTTTCTCAAAAATTACATTTTGATTTCAAAATGAGCTTCTTTTGGTTGGGCATTTAAATAATTTGATTAAATGTTGTATTTTTTGGCTTCATTAAACGGATTTTGGTCGAAAATTAACATATTTTTTATCTGGAATGAACTATTAAACTTGTTGTTGATCATACACTTTTTTTAAGGTAAAAAATTTAACGATTCAGTTTAAAATTACATTTTTTAGTGGGAAAATCACCTTTTTGTTTTTGAATGATCTTTTTTTGTCTAAAAATTGAGTTATGTACTGAAAATTTAATTATCAAATTTTCTTTCGAAAGTTAATTTCTTTTGTTAAAAATGTAACGATTTTTCGACAATTGTTTATTTTTTTTGGAGCGTTAGTGTTTATCATTCATGAAATTGTATGTCTAATGTTAATAAGTCGCCCCTTTTGATAGATAATTTGTCTTTTCAGTCTAAAATTCAAAAATTTAGTTACAAAATCATTTTTTAATTCAGTTGAAGATAAATTATTTTCTTTGTTTGAAAATCAAAATATTTTGTCAAAAATATGTTATATTTTATTCAACAATCATTTCTTTATCCATAAATGGAAATGTTACATTTTTTGTTGAATATTTTTCTTCGTTGTTAAAAACTCTTTTTTTAAAGTTTAAATTTCTGCAGGAAATTCTTTCTTTTTGCTTAAAATTCAAAATTTTGAATGAAATTTCTTTTCGTTTCATGCATGAAAAATCTTTCCCGGTTAAAAATTTAACTTTATTTCTTTAAATTCCTCTTTAATTTTTTTAAATTGCCTGTTTTGAGTGAGGATTAAACTAGTTTATATAAAATTCCTTTATCTTTTGTTGAAAATTAATTATTTCAACTGAAAATTTAATTCTTTTTGGTTAATAATTAATTTTTTTTATTTGAACACTCAACAGTTCGGTAAAAAATTTATTTATTCACCGTTATTAATCTGCTAGGCTTGAGCTTTTTTATGCCAAAAATCAAAATTCAGAAAGTTTGGGAAAAATGAAAAACTGCTTAGGATAAAATTAAGCAAAAGTCCGGGAATTTTGAAAGCGGTTTTTTGTAACAAACTCTGTTTATTACAAATATAGTAATTTTTTACCGAAACCAGAAATTCATCAAGCTTTACGCTTTCCATTAATAAAAATATTGAATGATAGTGAACCAACGGTTGTTAGTTGAGTAACAATTAGGTATAAAAACAAACTTTTAAAAATTGTTGCTAATGTTTTGCATTATACATTTCTTTAAAAGATACGAAATAATATTTCCGAAATTAATATTCTATAGTCATGTTGTCAGTAACGTTTTGAGTTACTGTTAAACGGATCTAAAATGCTCGTACGCGTTGTCCATAGGAAGTGTGTTTGAGAGGATTATATCGGTCCACTTTAGAGAGCCGAAATGTTGGGCAAGTGGCTCGTAGCGCGAAATACCAACCTGGCATTTTAGTGAGCTCAAATTCCAATTTTCACCGGAGTACGTCACTTGAACGTAAATTCCTTTTCTCGCTGGGATCCCAAAGGATGTACTAAAATTCCTCATTTTTGTCTACATACTAAATAAAACATGTGATATCAAAATGAATTTATAATTCCACTGGCAACTTTAAAGACTCTTCACCAATTATAAAAAAATGGACAATTTTCTCCCAAAAAATGGAAAAACTTCTTATTTTTACATGTATCTAACTGAAAAATTCGTGGGTGATTAAATTTTTAGATAAAAAAATGAATTTCCTAAAAAAACGATATTATTAATCAAATTGTTTGATTCTCAATAAAAAATTTAATTTGTAACCAAATTATTCAACTTTCTATAAAAATAGTTGAATTTCAACTGAGAAGAATGCATTTGATATCAAAAATAGGATACCTGAATTTCAGATGAAAAAATAACTAATTTTCGATCGAAGAAAAAAAAACAGTATTTTAATCAAATTGTTGAACTTTTACCAAAATATTGAAATTTTTAACCGAAAATGATGAATTTTTAATCAAGAATAGGATACTTAAATTTTAATTTTAAAAACAATTTAAAAAAATATATTTTCAATAAAATTTTTAAATTATCAACAGAATATTTAATTATTGACCAATTGGTTAAACTTTTTCCGAACACGATTAAGTTTCCAACCAAAATCGGATAGTTATTTCTGCAATGAAAAAAAATAATTTGAAACAAAAAATACAATATTTTAAATCAAATTTTTGATTTCTTAACATAAAATTTAAATTTTAACAAAACAGTTAAACATTTTAACAAAGGACAATTAAATTTTAATTTTTAAAAATTAATTTAAACAAATATATATATATATATATATGTTTAACAGGAAAGATTTTTAATAGAATAAAAATATTACAAGAAATATCACAAAAATTTTTAAGCTTTTAAATAATTTTAAAATTTGTTTGGGGTTTTCAAGAAATTTTTATAGATCTTGATCAATTTTGCTAGATTTTTATGAATTGCGACTAATTAAAAAAAATGTAAGGGTTTCAGAAAGATTTTGACGATTTTGCACAAGTTTTTAATGGAATTCAAAATATTTCAAAACTTTTGAAAGTTTCAAATAAAAAAATTTCAGATAAAAAAATAACAAATTTTCGACCAAAGAAAAAAACCAGTATTTTAATCAAATTCTTGAACTTTTACCAAAAAATTTAGTTTTTAACCAGAAACAAAATAGTTGAATTCAAACCAAACTCGACGAATTTGTAAGCAAATGAAGGATAGTTAAATTTTCAGGTAAAAAAAATTTGTTCGAAAAATTATTATTTTTGAAAAAAAAGTTTTCAAGGAAATTGTTGAATGTCTAACAGAAAATATAATTTTTAGCTAAATAGTTAAACTTTCTACCAAAATAGTGAAATTTTCAAGCGAAAATCGTGAATTTTATATCAAGGATAGGATACTTAAATTTTAATTTCAAAACAATTAAAAAAATATATATTTTCAATAAAATGGTTGAATTCTTAACAGAAAACTTAAATATTGACCAATTGGTTGAACTTTTTCCCAGAAATAAAATGGTTGAATTTTTATGTCAGAAAGGCGAATTTTAAACCAAAAACATTCATTTAAAAAAAACGGAAAAAAACGATATTTTAAATCAGATTGTTAAATTCTCTTCATAAAATTCAGTTTTTGACCAATTATTCGAACCTTCTAACAGAAACTCATTAGCTAGATTTTGGACCAAAAACGATAAATTTTCAAACAAAAATAGAATAGTTATTTTTGCAATGAAAAAAATAATTTTTAACAAAAAATACAATATTTTAAATCAAATTGTTGAATTCTTAGCATAAAATTTAAATTTTAACGAAATTGTTTAAAATTTTACCAAAGGACAATTAAATTTTCATTTCAAAAAATTAATTAAAATATTTATTTATATGTATATGTTCAACACACAACCTCTAAACAGTTTACTAAAAAATATCCCCTGGTGTTTTTTTTTCTTTGAAAGTATTGATTGCCTGGTTTCGACGTATAGAGGACGTAAATCTATAGAATATAAGAGATCTAGCTGAAGCAAAAATAAATATTTTTGAGAAGAATGAAATTTCAATAATATATGAATTTTCCTATAGAAATACCTGCAAAATTTGTAATAATAAATTATTATAAAAACAATAATAAATTTCGTTAAGTATTATTTATATTCCAGCATAAACAATAAAAATAAACATTCTCTAGTATATTTAGAGTTCTTTTGGATTTTTTTACCAGTATTTAATTTTTTCACACAATTTTTACATTTATTAAAAAATAATAAAAAATACACTTCAAAATCTGGAATGAACTGCTACAAAATTCAGCATTTTTATTGTATTTTTAAATTGTCCGCATTACTTTTACAGCGTTGTAGTATCGAAATTTCCTGCACTAATAGAAAAAGTAATATTTCTGTAAAATTTTATTACTCTTAAGAATAAAATTCATACCTTTTTTTAACTTTTAATAAAAATTATTAAGTATGCATTGAAATTTTATATTATAGATTAATATTTAATATTATAAATATCAATAAGATTCATATTATTAATTTACTATTTCAAATATATTAAGTAAATCAACTTTTCCGTTTAAAATTTATACTTTCGAATTTAAAGTATAACTGTTTTGAAAAAAATTCGTCCTTTTCACTAGAAAATTCAACAGTTTAATTGCAATTTTTTTTCTTTTTTGATTGAAAAATTTTCTTGAGAAAAAATGCAACTGTTTGGTTGCAAATTAATTTGTTTACCTTGAGGCTTTAAGAGTTTGATTTAATTTTTTTTAATTAATTCAACTGCTTTTTATTTGTAATTAAAATATTTTTTGTTGAAATATCAACTACTATATTTTTTGGTTAGAAGTCACCTTTTTTGGTTAACGTAAAACTTTAATTTTGTAAGAAATTATTAGATTTTCAAATAAAAAAGACTAATTTTTCACCAAAAAATAAGAAAAAATGTTTTTATTATAAATTAAAAACTACTAAATTTATTTAAAAAAAAAAACGAATTTTCACCCAAACAGTTCAACTTTTGAACAAGAACAGATAAAATGTCTACAAAAGCAGAAGATTTGTCAATCAAATAAGATTTTTTATTGGAAAAATTAAAAAATTTCAATTCTTAAAAATATTTCAAATAGCTGAATTTTCTACCATAATAATATAATTTGCAAACCCAAAATTATTCAATTCTCAAGCCAATAACAAGATTTTTCTACGCACCAGTGATATTTTTAACTACAAAATATAGTTTTTTAATACAAAAGGTAATTTACAACTAAAAAGTGCAATTTTCAAGTAAAATTATGCATTTTTCTACAGAGTAGCACAATCATCAACAGGGAAGAGGGATTTTTTAACTCAAAAAAGGTGAATTGTTATCAAGAAATATAACAGTTGATGTTCGAACAAACAATATTTTAATTGCGAATTAACAGGAGTGGAATTAATTTTTCAAAGCAACAAATTCTCAATAAAACTGTTGAAGCCTCAAACTAAACAGATTATTTTTTAACCAAACAGTTGCATTTTTGCTCTAGAAAGATAAAATTTATATTTAAAAAGATTAACTTTTGAACCAAAAAAAAAACAACGAATTTTTTAAAGAAAATAGTGAAACTATTAATCAAAAAGCATTTTACACTCAATACAATTTTTAACTAAACAATAAAATTTGTAACCAAAAAGTAATTGGAATCGTTTGAATACTTTAGGCAATTTATGTATTTATTAAATTTCTAAGCAGTTGGAAAAATTACTGGTCAGAATTGAAGGTTTTAATAAACTACTTTGAACAAATTTTTTAAAATAACTAATTAATTAAGCGACAAGCTTGGAGCTTATAAACAATATTTTTATTATTAATTAATTAAATTTAATAATATCTTGTTAGTTTTTTAAGCAAAATGTTAACATGTCAATGTGAATTTTATTTCAAAATAAATCAAAGTAAATTTCTTATGATTTATCACAATAAATTCTTTCTTTTTAATATATTCTATAATTGTAAGTAAAATCTAACCATTTATTTTGAAAAACCCCATTGGATTTTTCTTTTCCCATTAATGAGTGATTTGACTAGCTTAAAAAATATCCATTTATATTAATTAACCATAAAATAAATATTATATTTTTATCATAATCGATTTACCTTATATAATTTTCGACGATAGTGTAAAAAATTGCACAAATATTTCTAAAAATCAAATCAATTTTTTTTTTAATATTTGCGTAGTTGAACATTTTAAAAATATGATGCAGGAGGTTGCGAGATTATAAACTACATGCGAATATGAAACTCCAACGTAAATATTTACTGCCTAATAACTTCAGTTTATTTTCACAGCAGCGCGGAACTCTTTCGCGTCCTCACGAAACGAACATTATCATTAATTTCTTCAGATCGGCCAAATACTGTTTGCACATTGCAAAAGGAATTTTCTCAAATAGTGGAAAAGTACGTAAATGAGCTCTGTGGAATTGCCGTACATTTGAGAAACTTCATTAACATTAAAAGGCGAAACTCGCGGACTCATTTAGTAATTAGGTATTCCTTTCCCTAGGAACAACACCGAGACTGGGGAAACTTTAAGAAGCCAAAGAGCATTCAAATTTGTGCATCACAATTTCCTTTACCTTTCGCAAACGTCGCGGTTTTTATAACTTTTCTGCGTTTCAGAAAATTTTATTTCAACTGAGTCGCTCATTTACTCTTTGAGGGAATATAATGTGAAACGTATAAAATTGAGTATTTAAGCTTTCATGTAAAATCTAATTAAAAGAATCTGAGCAGCTGAAATTGTAGGTCTTTTGATCATCTACTTTGATTCTCACTTTTTAAGATTTGTTTAAAAATTGCATTTGTTTAAAAATACGTCCACTCCAATCACACTTACTTAAAAACAAAACAAAAAACAGGAAAGATTTAAAATTACTTTTCACGTGAAGAAAATAAGAAAAATTCTTTTTCAAAGTAATGTTTTATTTCAAAATAATTTTATGTTGTGATAAATATGCAGCTTTGTTACCTGCACTAAAAACAAATGTTCCACAAATTTCTTGTTTGCCGACTTTTTAAATTTGTTGATTTTTTAAAATTTCTTCCCCGAAGTTCTAAAGCATTCCCAATTTGTTGCAAATTTACGTGAACCATTTTTAAAAGGATAATTCCTACTTAATTTATACTTGTTTTTGAAAATAATTTCTAACACTTGTGGAATAAGGAGATATTTTTTTTAGTTTGAAAACTTTCCAATTACAAAAATCACTAGCAAAAGTTTATAAGAGCCAGAAATCGAAATTAGAAAGACAGTGAGTTTTTTAAATACTGATTTTGGTATTCATTAAAATTATCTTTATCAATTGTAGCTGAAAATTTTTCTGAGCAAGTGTGTTTTCTTAGGAGGTCAAGAAATGTTCAAAAAAAGTTTTAATTCCAAGTTTTAAAGATAATTTTACTAAATACCAAAATAAAAAGTCAAAAAATACAAAATTTGCTGTATTTCCAATTTAGATTACTGGTTTTTATCGATTTTTTTCCTATTGCATTTTTGTCACTGTCACATATTTTTCTTTGCCACCAAACTTTTTATGATCTAAAGGCCATTTGAATGTTAAGATAAATTATTAAAAATTAAACAAAAATTTTCTTTAAAAAGTTGTCTTTTATGAACAAACTGATGGTACAAGAAATCTTTGCTATCTTTGAAAAAGATTATTAATTCAAGAAAAACAAAGAAGACTTTTTATAAATTGTTTTACGGTTTATAAAATTCCGTTTCGAGCAAAACCTAACAGAAATATTTTTAAATTTTTGAAGAGACTTAACGCGTGAGGAGTTTTTAAAAAGTTCAAGATTTTTTCGAATTTTTAACGTGGCTGCAATTTATGCTGTGACTACATAAATTTGTTTTAAAAAACTATAATATACAGGACTTGATCTTTAAAATCTTATTTTCAATTGATTCCATAATAGTTAAAAAAAACTTCACGCGTTCTTAAAATATGACAATGAAATCTCAAGCGTGTATGCGTGTCGAATGACACCAATATCTGACTGGGGTCATTCGACCCGAAATTTCATAAGCTTTCCTGAAATTAAAAAAAAAGTTTTCCACTGTTTAAATCGTCGTTAGAGCTACAGGCCGTCGAACGAAATTGAATTTTAACTCATAACATAAAATTTTGTCACAAATTTTGACAGATTTGATTTAATTTTTACCAAAAAAGCGTATTATAAAAAATGGAATGTAGAGAACGGCATAAGATTTTATTTTTATTCAAAAGCATATAGAAGTGGATAGGAATTTCGGATAAAATATTTGATAACATTGGATATTATTCCTTTCAAAGAATCGTATTAAAATAAATAGAAGCTTCGGGTATCATATTTAATAGATTTTTATAAATTTCTAGAAAAAGCGTATTTAAGTGTATAGAAATGTAAACTCTAATATTTGATAGGAATGAATTTTCCTTCTATTGAAAAAAAACATTATAACGGATAGACATTTAAGGTTGAATATTTGATGAAATTGGATTGAACTTGTGTAAAAAAATGAGTTAATAGGAATTACTGGGAAATTGGCCGACTTTGCGCGAAGAAAAAAAAAGAACAACATTTATCAAAAGAATCCTTTCCTATCGGATCCAATTTCATTGCCCAATTTACAAAAATTGTAATTGTAGAATTTATGGTTTTGTTCCTATGACGGGTAGCAAAGAAAAATTTTCTTGTATAAATGTTCCTTGCGGAAAAGTTTTATTATATTGAAAAAAATCCTGATTTAAATCTTTTACATTTGAAATTGCAAAAATGACAATAAATAAAATTTTTGAGCATAGACAAAAATTTTTGATCAATTTTAATGTTAAGTTATAATTCCTCATATATTAGAAATTTAAAATTACAGACTTCTGAAAGCTTTGACTTTAAAACAGTGAATTAATTTAAAAAATTTTAAAATATCCAATTTGAATGGCTTTAAAATGGAAATTATTTAAATTAAGAAATTTGTAATTATTTCATTCGGAAGGCTTTCAATTGAAATATCACACAATTTAAATTTTGTTTGTATTTAAAATGATGCAGTTTTCAAAAGTCTCATCTGGCATTATTCAATTTTAAACATTCTGAAAATTGTTCTATTTGCAAAATTTCAAACTGAAATAATTTAATTTCGAAATTCTTAAACCAAAAACAAAATTGTTCAATTTTAAATATTTATATTTAGGTGTAATCCAATTCCAAAAAAAAAAAATTATAATCTCCCCAATTTAAAAAATGTAAGGTCTGAACTATTTCAATTTTGAGACCTTCTGATTAAAAATTTGTCAATTAATTGAATAGTGATTCAATTAATTTTTCAAATTATTTCAGTTGAAACATTTTTATTTAAAAAGTACAAATAACACCTTTCTTTTCAACCTATTCGAAACATCGTTCTTTTGGAAAAAACTTGACTGAATCAAAAAGAATTTGGTTTGGAACGGTTTTAATTCAAAATCGTTTAATATACAATGCCATTGCAAATTATTAACACGGCTACCGCCGACGGCGCTAAAAATCGTTGCCGGCATTAAAACAAGATTAGTCATTCAACAAACCAAAAAATTAAATAAAAAGTAACTTGTTGAAAATGCTTCTGCAAGGTTTCTAGAATTCCGCGACGAATGATCCCTAACAGAGATATTTTGGACTTCTTGAAAAGAGTATACCGTCTGCAGAGTTTTTAAAAGTTTAAGCTTTTTTCTTATTTTTTAACTTGACTGCTACTCATGCTGTGACTTGGTAAACTTGTTTTAAAAAAATTTTAATCACGAAATCTTTGAAATCTTATCTTCAATTAAGTCAATAATACTTTAAAAATCCTTTACGTGTTCCTAAAATGTGACAAAACATTTCCAAGCGTGTCTGCTTGTCGAATGGCCCCAAAATCTGATTAGAGTAATTCGACACGAAATTTTGTAAGCTTTCCAACATTTTCATTCAATAAAAAAAAGAAGTTAATAATAACTTTTTAAAAAGCTTTTGGAATGCTTCTGAAATTCCGCGTCGAATGATCCCTAACAGAGACAATTTTGACTTTTCGAAAAGAGTATACCGTGTGCGGAATTTTTAAAAATTCAAGGTTTGTTCTAACTTTGTAAATCGACTGCAACTCAAGCTGTGACTCAGTAAACTTGTTTTAAAAAAAATTAAAATTGATCTTCGAAATTCAATTGAGTCCATAATACTTGAAAATACTTCACGCGTTCCTAGGATATGACAACAAAATCCCAAGCTAGTCTGCGTGTCGAATGATCCCAATATCTGATTCGGGTCATTCGACACGAGATTTCAAACGTTTTCCAAAACTTTCTAAAAAAGTTTCTCGCGATTTAAAAAGTTTTATTTGTCGTTTTAATATCAGAATCGAAAATCCAGGGACGAATTTTCTTCTAGTCTGATTATTATAGTCAATAACAGTTTTTCAGCGTAACCCTTTAACAAATTCAGTTCCAGAAGTACAGAGAGAAAAGATCGTCAATCGTCGTCGGAGCTGCAGACCATCGACCGAAATTCACCTTCAACCTAACCAGTAAATTTTGGGGGCTATTAACTTTATCGGCTGTGGTAAGAAGCTCCTAACTTTTATAAATGGCGTTCCACCCATTCTCGCTAGCTCCAGGCCTTCTCGGTGACGCAATTTACGAAAAAAGCTCGTTTCTCATTTCACTCGGTTCTCTGCCACGTGGTACGGCCAGAGAGATGAGGAATTAAAAAAAGGAATAAAACGACCCGACCAACTTCCTGATTCGCTCTGTACTTTTGCGTAATTGAAAATGATCAGACCTCTCCGGTAAGTCTTCAGATTTCAATTTTTAATGTGATTCTGGGCTTTTAATTATATCTTGATCTCTAAAGACGTTCCATCACAGTTCTAGAGATTTGAGTGTTTTCAATTTTAGTTACGGGATCTTATTTAATCTGGGAAGATAATTCTGAATTTAAATCTTAATTGGAACTCTATCTTCTCAGAAGTATAAAAAGAAATTGTTCATTTCCGAGGGGTGATTCACTTCTGAAATGGTTTGAAGCCCGTGATCTCTAAATCTTTAAAAAATCCTTGATTAATTTTCAAGATTTTAAAGATTTACGAGATTCTTGGTAATATTTTCCAAGTTTTTTTTAGTAGCTGAATACTGAGATTTTTAAAATCTTGTAAATCTTGATCTAATTTATGTTATTCTGAATCTTCGATCATTTGATTCCATAGAAAATTAAAGCAAAAAAATTAAATTAAATCTAACGATAACTTTAAACTTGTTTGAGACGTTTAATTTAATTATTAAAAGTTATAGTGGCGAATTAATTGATTAATATTGCAAATACATATATTTATTTACTTTGACAAGAAAAGAAAACTTTATTTCTTCAAATAAAAAAAATTCATTGCCGTTAATTCATTAATATCAAAGACAACTTTCCTAAAGTATATCAAACTATTTTAAAGCCATTCTTAGAGACAAAGAATTTTATATCATTTCAAAGGATTTAAACAGATTTTGCTCAAATTCAAATAATTTAGTGAAATTGCGAAATATTATAACAAATTTTAGGAAGTTTTAAAATATTTCAAAATATTGTTAAGATCATATAAATGCTTTTAGATCGGACTTATGACATTTACTGGGATATTACAAAAACCTCTGAAGTTTTTAAATATTGACTAAAAATTTAACGCGTTTTAGAAGATATTAAGCTTTAATGAATTTCAACTAATTACAAAACATTTTAATTGGATTCGAAAGATTTTGAAGACTTTGTAAAATTTTATAATGAGATACAAAATATTTTCAGAAATATTTCAAACTTCGAAGGCTTTGAAATATTTTCAAATAATTTTAAGGGATTTAAAGAGATTTTTAGTATTTTTATGAATTTTAACTTATTTTAGAAAACTTTAAGGGATTTAAAAGGATTTTGTAAAAGTTTTAATAGGATTCAAAATATTTCAAGGGATACGATATAACTTCCAAGGCTATCAAATAGTATCAAAAAATTTTTAAAGCTTTTTTTAAAGATATTAGGAGTTTTCCTAAGTTTTTCTCAAATTTCAAATAATTTTATGGACTTCAAGGAATTCAGGGGGATTGCGACAATTTTGTGAAAGTTTTTAATGGGATTGAAAATATTTCAATGAATATTACAAAACATCTAAGGCTTTCAAATGGTTTAATCAATTTTAAGATATCTGAAAAGATTTCCAGGTGGTTTCAAATATTCTAAAAGATTTCTTTAGCTTTTTATGACTTATCGAAGACTTAAATTACATCAGACTGATTTTTAGGATTTCGTAGAATTTTTAATAGGATTCAAATTATTTCATGGGATATGATGAAACTTCTAAAGCTATTAAATGTTTTAATTACTTACTCAAATGTTTCAAATGACTTTAAAGAATTTGAAGTGATTTAAAGCTATTTCTCAAGATTTTAAGGAATTTTGCCAGATTTATATTAATTTAAATCAATATTCGAAGATTTCAAGGGATTTACAGAGATTTTGCAAAAGTTTTCGATGCGATTCAAAATATTTCAAGTGATATTATAAAACTTCTAAGTCTTTTAATGGTTTTTAAACATTTCTAAGAGATTTCACGCTACTTATAAAGATTTTAGGAGATTTCTTAGACGTATTATGCACTTTAGCAGACTTCAAGGGTTTCAGAGAGAATTGATCGATTTTTTAATACTTTCAATAGGACTAAAAATACTTCGGATGATATAACAAAACTTCTTAAGGTTTAGAATGGTTTTGAAGACGTTTAAGGAATATAAGTAATTTTTCTTAGAGACTTCTACGTATTTTAAAGGATTTTAAGGATTTACAATGTATTTTGAAATATTTCAAGGAATTTTACTTTTTTATAAAGAAGTTTTAAAGTTTTGAATAATTTTAGAAAACATCGAAAGATTGAGAGAGATTTCGACGCTTTTGCAAAAGTTTATAAGGACATTCAAAATATTTCAATGCATAT
>NC_046665.1:94777889-94785850 GCF_010883055.1 Belonocnema kinseyi
ACAAATTTCAAGGATTTTTATTAATTTTAACTAATTTTGCACAATTTCAAGGGATCCAGAGAGATTTTGACAATTCCTTGAAAGTTTTTAATAGAATGAAAATCTTACAATGAATGTCACAAAAATTATCAAGATTTTAAATGGTTTTAAAATTTGTTTAGGGTTTTCAAGAAATTTCTAAAGATCTTGATCAATTTTCCTAGATTTTTATGAATTGCGACTAATTTAACAAAATTTTAAGGGTTTTAGAAAGATTTTGACGATTTTGCACAAGTTTTTAACGGGATTCAAAATATTTCAAAAGTTTTGAAACTTTTAAATGAGAAAAAGAGAAATTCCTGCCGTCTTTTCAGACTAGATAGAGCAATCATTTAAATATTTGTTAAACTAAATTTTGTTAAAAAGAAATCTTATTCACTCAACTGTGAATTAAACCAACGAACTCTTTATTTGCCAGGCGTTACGTATTCAAATTTTCCAAAGAATCTGTATTATGAGATTATTTTTTTCTAACAAAAAAAATGTTATATACATAATTTTTATTTCATAGCTCCATCTATTCTAAAAAGACGTTAAGAATTTCGGTTATACTCTGATGGTAATACAGATTCATTGGAAAATTTAAATACGCAACACCTGGAAAAAAATGTGTGTATTTCTGAACAAGGATTCTTCTATTTATATCTCTACTAGCTTAATGAAAAAGCAAGCGAACGGCAATTGAAAGTTCTATTTTTAAATTCCCAGTGGAGCGAAGGAGAAGATCTTTTTTTCAGAAAAAAATGTTATTCAAAAAAATTTTAATTAACAGCTTCATACAATCTTGAAAGGAGTTAAGAATTTCTATTATTTCCTGATGATGACACAGATTCTTAAAAAAATTCAAGTACCTTACAGCTGGAAAAAGAAAATAATGCGTATATTTCTGAAAAAGGATTCTTCTTTCGATATCTCTAGTGGCTTGAAGGAAAAGCACCAGACCGGCAATCGGAAGTTTTGTGGTTTAATTCCCAGCGAAGCGAAGAAAAAAAAAAAAAATTTACATGCTTTTTAATTCATAGATAGAATCAAGTAATGCTTTTATCTCTAAAAAGGATTCTTCATTAGGTATCTCTAGTACCTTAAGTGAAAAGCAGCCAACCTGTAAACGGAAGTCCTATTGTTCGATTTTCAACGAAGTGAAGGAGAAAATCTTTTTTCAATCAAAAAAAAAAAAAGAAAAAATCAAAAGCTGCAAAATTGTTTCAAAGAATTCTAAGTAATTAAAAAAAAATCTGAGCCATTTCTAAGAATTTTAAGCAATTTCGCATCATTTTTAAGTATTTGAATACTTTTTAGAAGAATTCAAGGGATTCATAGAGATTTGAACGATTTTATAAAAGTTTTTAATATAATAAAAATATTTTAAGGAATTTTACAAAACTTATAAAGCTTTTACATGTTTTGGAACGGCTTTGAGAGGTTTTCAATTATTTCAAGCTATTCTTAAATATTTTAAGAAGTTTTTCTAGCATTTTAAAAAGAATCAAATAACTTTAAGAGATTACAAGAAATTCCGAGCGATTTGGACGATTTTGTAAATGTTTTTTATGATCCAAAATATTTTTAAGGATTTTCGAAGTATTTTACAATATTTCATGGGATTTTACAAGATTTTAAGTTATTTACAAATGGCAGGAGTTGAAGTAATTCATAAACATTTTTTTTAAATTTTCGAAGGACTTCAAAGAATTGCTTTCTAAGTATTGCATTCAATAAGTTGGAAATTGTTACAATTCGTTTAAGATTTAACAAAATTTTTGTAAGTATTTAAAATTCGATAGAATTTTATGAGTTTTCAGGAGATTTCAGGGCATTTGAGAAATTCTGGAAACTATTAAAATTGTTCGAAAAATGTTAGGAGTGGTTTATGACAATATATATATGAATTTAAAAAATAAATTTAAAAAAGAGTATTTTGAGATTAAAAAAATTATTTGTATTTTTTTATAGGTTAGTAGCTAATTTGTGCTATATCGCTAGATTTTGAATATTATAACTTACATGTAAAGTGCTCACTTGATTAAAAATACGTCATTTTGACTAATTTAGGCCTTTTTAGTGCAACACAAGTAAGTACAATGAAATAAAAATATCTATTAAAAAGTAATATCGAAACATTTAATAATCGCGCTAAAATTCTTATTAAAATATTATTTAATTGCAACTCTTACCTGCTTTAATGTTTTTCAAGGAATCTGTATTATCATCAGAGAAAAACGAAAATTCTTGACGTAATTTCAGACTAGATGGAGCTATGGATTAATTTTTTCCAAAACAAACATTTTTCTGAAAAATGAAAGAAAAATTAACTTAAACAACATTTTTAATCAATAATTCCATTTAGTCTGAAAAGACGTTAAGAATTCCTATAATTCCCTAATGATATTACAGATTTCTTGAAAAATTCGAATACGTAACACCTGGAAAAAATAATGTGTACGTCTGAAAATGTATTCTTCTTTCGATCTCTCCAGTAGTTTAATGGAAAAGCAACCGACCGGAAATCTGAAGTTCTATGGTTCGTGTCCCATTGAAGTGAAGGTGATTTTTCTTTTAGAAAAAAATCTAGTTTAATAAAAAAAACGTATTTTAATAATCGTCCACACTAAAGAAAAAACTAAATATTATCATTAAGCTTTACTTTCACTTTGACATTACACGAAGAATTTTCAAAATTCTGACAAAACTAAATAAATTTTAGAAAGTTTGAAAACGACCAAAAATACTGAGAAATGGACATCAGATAAAATTTAATTTCAATTGTCGCTCTCAACAGAATTTTCATCGTCAATGGATTTTAATTTGTTGTTTAAACTGGGACTAGTGGAGACCGGAACTGAATGAGCCTTCATTCTTTTCTTCTTGTTGGCACCCCTCCTTGCAGGTTTTCGAAGTCTCTTTGTTCGATTAGCTCGTCTTACTTTTTTTCCTTTAATCTTCAAAGTTATTTCTTTTTCAGGAGCAATTTTTGCCATATCTGGGAGTGGGCCATTTCGATTTGAACTCGCTAGCCTCGCAAACCTTGTTGCGATTTTATTCGCTCTGTCTAGTTCGTCTCCAAATGGTAGGAAGTAGTGGCCTCGATACCTTCGCAAAATTCCGTACTGCACTCCTTGCTTTAAAGCTGCATTAACCTATTTTTAAATTAAGTTTATTTTATAAAAAACTATTTTGACAAATTAATATTAAACTAGTTAATTCAATTAATTTTGAAAACTCGGTTCCAACTTTTTTTAAAAGGATTTTGCACGAAATCTTATATGATTTGAGAACATTGTATATAATTTACAGAAGTTTCCTTATCAATCGGAAGAACAGGGTTCGATTCCCAGCGGAGCTAAAGGCGAAGATCTTTTTTCACAAAAAATATTCTAATATCGAGAGGATTCCAGTAAATTTAATATGACTCACGCCTTTTTTTCATTTACTTGCAATCCTCTAAAATTAGCAGATATTTTTTTTATATACAAAATATGACTCTCTGTATGTGTAATAATTTTGACACTACTTTCAATATTCTTTTTAACGCATTAGAAAAAATTGAAGATAAATTTTTAAGATATTTTCTGACGAATTCCTTATGCAGGTAAACTGGTGATGAAATTTTGCACAAACGGTTAAATTTTTAAAATTCTTTTAAAAATTTTAGCTTCTTTTTATATATTGATCTTGTAATATGAAAAATTTCATTTCACAAGTTTACTCTTCAGATTTTTATTCCATATTTTTCAAGATGATTACCTCCTGGATATAAAAAAGAAAAAATCCAGAATTTACAGGGAATTTAAATCAGACCTTGCTCGAAGCATCCTGAAAATTTGACTTCGGTCCCATGATTTTTTTTAATCAAATATTTATTTGATTTAATTTTCGAGCCATTCGCTAATCGTGAAAAATGATGTAATAACATACTTTTGTTTAAAATTCAACGGCTTTACTGAAAGTGGTACTTCTTTGTTAAAAATTCATTTTTTGGTTGATGATTCATGATTTTAGTTATAAAATGTATATTTTTTAATTTAAAATTCAACTATTTGAAGAAAATTGTAATCATCTTTATTTTTTAACATTTAACTCTTCAATTTTTTGTCGAATTTTTTTCTATGGAAATTTAATCTTTTTGGTTGAAAATTCGTCTATTTTATTAAAAATTTGATTTAGTAAAAAATGTATATTTTGGGTTGGAAATTCAACTATTTGATCAAGAAATTTATTTTTGTGATTAAAGATGTATCATTTTAGATGAAAGTTCTTTTTTTCTAATTAAACAAAAATATTAATTTCCTTGTTTTAAACGTTGAAAATTGTTTTTTTTAAATAATTTTTTTACTAAAAATTGAACTACTTCATTTCTGCCAGAAAATCTATCTTTTTCATTTAAATCTTCACTTACTTTGGTGAGAAATCGTCCTTTTTAGTTAAAGAGTATATTATTCTGGTGAAAAATGCATATTTTTTGGTTGTAAATTTAACTTTTTGTTACAAATATTCGTCTTTATGATATAAAGACTCAATATTATAAATTAGATTTTTTTCTTTTTAAAATATATATTTATAACTATTTGATACATTTTCGGAAATATGCATGAGTTTTAGAATATTTTTAATTTCTTCAAATCATCCTGAATTACTAAATATTTTTTAAACCTTATTAAGATTAAAAATTCTGAACAATAATTCAAATTTAAAAAAAAATGTCCTAAAATCTTCCCCCTTTTTAGAAACCATTAAAAATGTTTTGAAATGTTTTTTAAACTTTCTTTAAGATTTAGTTTTTAAAAACAAAAAATTATTTTTAATTTTCCTAGGAATTTGAGGACAAATTTTGTATTCTTCTGTTATCTTTAAACATTTTTTGAAACCTTCTAAAGTTTGTGTTTGAAATCTTCAAGAATCTGCAATGTTTAAAAATATTAGAAAAATCTTTTTAGACTTCAAATTATATTGGAAAAATTCTTGAATATCTCTTGAAATAACTTGATTCTTTGTAAATTGTTAATCTTGCTAAATTGAAACATTCGGCTTTAAAATCTTGCATATTTTTTTTTGATTTTCAGTTAAAAAAATTAATTCTAAAATAAAAAAGGAACAAATTTTTAACCCAGTAGTTAAATTTTTAACCAAGGGGATAAACCTTCAACCGAACAAAAATTAACAAGGTAGCTAAACTTCGACCCCAAAATTTGAATTTTAGATTAAAAAATAACAATCTTGATCAAAATAGGTGAGTTTTTACTAAAATAAATCGAATTTCCACTAAAACAAATTAATTATTAAATCTAAAAAATAAATTTCCATTAAAATAGTTAAATTTCAAGAAAAGAAACATTTCACTTTCAGTTTTAATTCAAAAATATGAATTTTTAACAAAAAAGTTAAATTCAGCCAGAAATTTATTTTCTAAACCATAAAAGAAAAAATATTAAGTAACGAAGATTAGTTTTTTAACAAAACCGATAAATGCTTAGCTTAAAAAGATCAATTTTTAACAAAAAATTAAAAAGTTACATGTCAGTCAAAAAAAATTAATCTGAAAAACACAACGAATTTTCAAATTAATAGTTGAATTTTGAACCACGATGATGATGAGTAGAAATTCCGAACCATGAAGTAAGAAGATTATTTTTCAATAAAAAATACATATTTGCAACTAAAAGAGATCAATGTTCAACAAAAATTTAAAGTTTCTCTTAAATCTGAAAAAAATAATTTAAAAATAAAATAGAAGTTTTTAACAAAATACTTAAATTTGCAACTTCGGAGCAGAAATTAAAAAAAAATTGTAACTGAGTAGTACAATTTTTACCTAAGCAGATAAATTTCTAATATAAAACACTGAAAAAATAGTTAGTTGAGCCAACTATTTAGTTAGTGAGATATGGTACTGATATTTTATTAATTGATACTGTTATTTGATTGGTTCATATAACAATTCCATTAGTTGCACTGACTATTCAGTTAGTACCAGCAACTAAGTAAATGGTTGACCTCACTAACAAAATAGCAGTACCATATGTTAGAAACTAATTATTTAGCCCAAAGAACCATTTTTTCAGTGAAGATATTAATTTTGAACAAAATAGTTGAATTTTCAACTATAAGAGAATAAATTTCTCCTAAAACGATATCAGTTATTAATTAATTATTATTATCATTATTATTAATTAATCAGCGAATTAATTTTTCAACCAAAAAGACGCATTTTTAAAACAATAATTGAATTTTGAAACAAGAATGATTTCCGCTTAAATTTCAACTCAAAAATATGAATTTGCCACAAAAAAGTTCATTTCTATCTAAGCAGTTGAATTTTTAATAAAATAAGAGAAAATTTCAAACTGAAAAGATTAATCTTTCACACGAAAGAGATGCTTGTTTTCAAGAATAAAATATCAACATTCAAAAAAACATAGAAAACTTACATTCTTTGTTTGAAAAATGAATTTTAAAGAAACAATTTCTTTTTAAAAAATAGTTCATTTTTGAACCAAAGAGAAAAACATTAACTAAAAAAGAAAAAAATCTGATCATGGCAGTCCAAATTTTTCCTAAGAAGTTAAATTTTTAATTAATAAATATGCATTTTCAACTAAATATTAGCATATTTAAATAAAAAATATTCAATTGCTAACAAAATAGAATAATTTTTAAATAAATAATACAATTTGTAACTAAAAATATAATGTTCAGGAGGGAGAAACAGCAAGCAAAAGAAAATGAATGACTGATAGGAACATTATAATAGTTTGGCCGGAAAACTTCATTTTTAAAATTTCCTCATTTTTCCCCAAACAATTTCTTATTTTTTCTGACTCTATTATTTAATTAGAGGATCCGAAAACAAGCTTGAAATAACTGGATTAGATATAAAACAAAAAAAATTTGCGTTATTCTTAACAGGCGTTAAAATTCAAGTACTTGTAACTTTTTGGACAATTTTTTTTATCAATTCAGAAAAAAAGCCTTACTTAAGTGTTTTTTAACTTTAAATTATCAGTTTGATGTTTATGATCATTATTTCCAATAGAAAAGAGCAACGAAAAAATATTAATTCTAAAGTTTAAACATGTATTATTTCCTATTTCGTAGCAGAAATTTTAAAGTGTTCATAAAATTCAAGTTATCTTCGAAGAAAATGAAAATAAATTTACTCGTCGTCTGACTTTTGTGGTTGGAAGCTGGGAGGCATAGGTAATATATCCCGTAATTTTCTTCGGTGTAGAACCTTTGCTATCTTTAAGATCCTGGATAGCCGAAACGACGAGAGCGGCAATTTTGATCGGCTTGGGTGACCGAAAAACCTTCTTTTTATTCACTTTTTTCGCCATTTTCTGGGTTTTTCGGTCGTCAATAAAAAGCAAAATGGAATATGTCGTAGGTGAGGAAAACCCCGATAATCACTGGTGATTTTTAAAAACTAGCGTCGCACGATGATTAGAAAAAAATGGTGCGAAGCGCCCTAATCAACGTTCTGTCAAAAAACTTTTAGCTTTGTTCTGATTTCTATTGTTTTTTCCCACTCAGATTGAAACCTAACTTCACTTTCATCTCCAAAGTAATTGAGTTATAAATTTAGAAATTATGAAATTAAATACAAGGTGGCTGCAAAAATTTATTTTTCCAATTTCCCTGATTTTGATTTTAGGATGATATTGTTGTCCACCAGATAAATATATTAAATAAATTAAAATAAAGTTTCTTTTGTCTAATGATAAAAATATACATTTCTTGATATACATTTTTCATTTTTAAGCCATGAAAAAATTTTATAGCTCCGCTGTGATCCGAACCCTAGTCTTTCCGATTGCCGGGATGCTTTTTCAGACTCAGCTACGGAGAGACGAGATTAATTTCTTTAAAACCCCTACACGTTAAATCACGACGCAATTTCTCATGTTTGTAAGATTCATTTCCCAACA
>NC_046665.1:94785950-94851838 GCF_010883055.1 Belonocnema kinseyi
TTACTTCTTTATTTTATGGCTGCCGTCCGGATAATTCTTTAAATAAATTTATGTTGTGTTTTTGTCTCATGTTGACAAATCAATATTATTTTTTGCCTGATCTTCAATATTCAAAAATGGGTAGTTTAATCTTCTACGATTTTGAAAGAAAGGACTTTTTTAAAACGGAATAAAAATATTTCAGATTAAAAAAGAAAATGATTTATTTTAAACAAAAAGATGACTTTTGGGCAATACGAAATAATTTTCAATAATGACTTTTTAATAAAACAATAAAATTTGAAACAAATTATATAAT
This sequence comes from Belonocnema kinseyi, assembly GCF_010883055.1. Lineage (NCBI taxonomy): Eukaryota > Metazoa > Arthropoda > Insecta > Hymenoptera > Cynipidae > Belonocnema > Belonocnema kinseyi. Next base: position 94,786,249 of record NC_046665.1, read on the forward strand.
TCTCAACAAGATATGGAGATTCTCCACCAAATTTTTAAATTTATAGATAATGATCGAATTTGGAAAAACAATAATAAACTTAAACCGAAAACAGTAGCATTTTGAACCAGATCATTAAAATTTGTATGATGCGGCTTAATTTTTAACAGAAAAAGATAAATTTTCAATAAAAAACAAAATAGTTCAATTGTCTACAAAGAAAATTATCTTTTGTCTAAGTAGTTCCATTTGCAGCCAAGTAGTTTAACTTAAAAGCAAAGAAGTTGAATTTTTGTAAAAATACTCCAAAGTTTGAACTAATAGCAAGCAAATAGTCATATTTTGAATAAATAAATATTAAATCTAAACTAATGATAGTCAAATTTTTAAGAAACTAAATATATTTTCAGGCTAAAAAGATGAATTTTTAACAAAAAATGTAATAGTTGATATTTCAACCAAAAAACGAAGAATGATTTCTCAAACAAAAAAAAATTGTTAAACAGCGAGTAGAATTATTAAGCAAATAGTTTAATTTCCAAACTATAAAAAGAAATTCCTAAAAAAATGTAAACTATAATATTTAAAAAAGAATTAAATTCCTGTCATCGTAGATGGATTTCAAAATAAAAATATTTAATTATAAAGGAAGAAAATTAAGTTTCTACCAAAAATGTAAAATTCAAATTTTCGGTGAGAAAAAATAATGTTTGAAAAAATGGGCAAATTTCCATTCAATAACGTAAATTTTCAATTGAAATGAATGATTTTCAAAAAAAAAAAAAAATTTATACAAATGCCCAATTCTGTTCAAAAATAAATATTTTTTAATGCTGATTTCTAACTTTTAATTTGTACAACAATTGTCTTTACGTATTTGTTATTGTGCCTTATCATAAATGTTCAAAGACGTATTGTTTAATCTTCTAAGATTTTTAAGACAGAATTTGTTCAAACAGCACAAAAATTTTCAGATTATAATTTAAAAATTTTAAATATGTTGATTTATTTTAAATAAAAATATTTTCAATTAATAATGACTTTTTAACAAAATTGTTAAATTATGTACCAAATTCAATATTTCTCAGAAAAATAGTGAAATTTTTAACCAAATTTTTAATTTGTAGACAAATGATCGTATTCTCAAACAAAAAATAATAAACTTTAAGAAAAAAACTTTAATTTTTAACCAAATAATTGAATTTTTAAGAAGACGATTAATTTTCTATGAAAAACATAAATTTTAAATCCAAAGGACGAATTTTCTCACGTAATAGACAAATGTTCCACAAAAAAGTGGAATTTTTGTCATAAAAATACTTCAGTTACAAAAAATTTAATTTTTAACAAAATTGTTGAATTTTCAACCTGACAATTTTAATTGTCACTGATTCAAAGAAATAATTGAATTTTCAACCTGTAAATCTAATTTGAAAAAATGTTTAAAAGATGAATTTTAAACCAAAATCTTAATTTTCAATAGGAAAAGATTAATTTTAAATAAAATAGTTCAGTTGCCTACGAAAAAATCTATTTTTTAACCAAGCAGTTGAATTTGCAGCCAATTAGTTTTACTTTGAAGCAAAAAGTTGAATTTTTATGAAAATAGTTGAGAGTTCACACTAATAGTTAAATTTACAATCAAATGGTCAAATTTATCATTAAAAAAATTTAATGTTAACTAAAGATACTTGAAATTTCAACTAACTGAATAGAGTATCAAGCTAAGAAGATCAATTTTCAACAAAAAATGTTATAATTGGTACATCATCCAAAAAACAAAAAATTATTAATGTAGATGAATTCTTAAATAAAAAATATGATTTTTTAACCAAATAGATTAAGTTTCTACCAAAAATGCAAAGTTAAATTTCATGTAAAAAAAATTAATTTTCAACAAAATAGTCAAATTTTCAAATGAAGATAGAAATTTTCAATTAAAATGATAAATTTTCCAACCAAAAAGACACATTTTCAACAAATGAATATTTATCAGTCAATAAACAGAGTTTATCTAAACTGTTGAATTTTGTGGCTAAAAGGCTAATTTGAGGTAAAACGGTTAAATATTTAACCCAAAAATATAAATTAAACGAAAATTAATTTTGGACTAAACTGTTATATTGTAATTCAAAGAAAATTAAATTTTCAACCAAAACGATTAGTTTTCTACCAAAAAGACGAATTTGCTACTACAAATGTTTAATTTTCTACAAGAATGGATATAATATTTTCAATTAAAAAAAAAATATTTCAAACAAAAAAGGCGGATATTGGACAAAATGGTTTAGTTTTCAACAAATTAATTCAACTTTTACTCATTTAGTAAATTTTAAATTAAAAATAATAAAATTATCATCTAAATAATTGAACAACAGAACAGCGAAATGTAAGTGCATCTAAAATAATAAATCTCCAAATAGAATAGTTAAGTTCTGAACTGAAAAAAAATTGTTACAAAAGAATTTCAACAAAAAAGCTTAAAGTTACATTCTTAATTTTAAATATTTACTTTAATACAAAAAAAAATCCAATTTTTGAGAAAATGTTTCAATTTTATATTAAAAAGAGAAGCCTTGTACTAAGAAAAAATATTTTTTGACGATGTAAATTAACTTTTACCCAGGCATTTGAATTTAAAATTTAAAAAAAATTGATTTACATTCAAGTACAAAATTGATTTTAGTCTAGAGTGGGTAATCTTAAACAGTATTAATTAAATTGAAAAGTTTTGGAATTATTTTTTGCCCACAAAAAAAATACATTTTTAACCAAAGAAATGAAATTTCAACTTAAATAATGCTTCTATAAGAGAAACATAATTTTTTAACAATCATGAACAAAGTAATTAATTTTTTACCCAAAAAACATACAAATTTTAAATAAAAAACTTTAAAATTCAAAAAAAAAAGACAATTTTTCATCAGGAAAGTTCAATTCTTAATCAAAACGGATTCCTTTCCAACCAACAATTTGAATTTTTATTAAAAAAGGATGAAAATCCCAATAAACACTTAAATTTCTACGCCAATAAAAAATAAATTTAAGAAAAATAGTTGAATTTTCAAATTAGAAACATTTCATTCAGATTTTTAAGATGGATATAAATCAAAATATAAATTTTGAAAAGGAAATTAGTTTTTAACAAAACAATTTAATTTTTCGGCAACAAGAATAATTATCAAAAAAATTGTTGGATTTTCAACAGAATTATAAAGTTTTTAACTATCAATATAATATTCAGAGGGAATGAACTGAAAAAAGTGATAGATATAGAAAAACAAGGCCAAAAAAATACTGACGTAAATTTATTATCCGTGGACATTATTTTTTTACAGAAAGTAAAAATTAACTAATTATTTATCAAGTCAAAATTTTGTTTGTATTATTAGCCATGTAATTGTTCATATTTTTTAAGAAAATATAAGGATATAAATTAAATTAATGAGTTTATTCAACTTATCATTGAAAGCTTGCAAGCTCGTTGCACGCAAATAAAAATGCATATCAGTAGTTACACGCAAACGAGTAACATTTTTGTGAAAGATATGGCTGAAAAATTAGTAAGGAATATGACAAATCGCACCGAGTTGGCACGCATGCTGCTACTTTCTGCGAAAAGATTTCCCCTAATAACGAAGTCGTTTTATATTGTTATGTCGTTTTCCTTACTTCACAAAAATGATTCACCAAAGATGTAATTATTTATTTAAAAATAGCCCTTTTATCGATACTTAAGCCACATTCTGTATTTAAAAAATAAAAAAGTAGTCCACTTTTCAAATATTTTGTACTATTTTGAAATCATTTTTTTTTTCCAGAAATCATTAAAAATTGGAAATATTCTTTCGAAACCTTTTAAAATTCATAAAAAGCTTCTAACTATATTGCTTAAATCGTGAAAATACAAAGTTTGCCTTAAAGTTGTTGAAACTGTTTTGAATTTAAAATTATTTTTTTAAACTCTTAAAGGCTTCTAAACTTATTCGCGTTTTTGTTAAAACTTCGTTATTTCGCAAATTCAAATTTTTGCCTTAAAATTTTCTACATTCTATTCTGAAAGTTTAGGGAATCATTTTATGTTTACAATTTTAAAAATTTTCAACATTTTTAAAAATATTTTTCTAAAAGTTAACTTTTTTGAATAAAAAATCCATTGATTTTTTTCCTGGAACTGTAAGAAAAATCTTTGGAAAAAATAATTACAAAACATTTTTAAAACTTAAAATAATTCTTTCTAAATAAAACTATCATTTATAATTTTCAAAGAAAATTCTAATTCAAAATTTACCATTTATATTTTTTCTTTTACCAATAATGTTTAAAAACATTTCGAAGTAAATTTCATCATTAAATAAAATGATACATTGGGAAATTTTGAACTGCTAAATTGCTGGTGCGGAAAATTTTGAATCTTTTTTAATAGATAAATACATGTAACCTAATGAAATAGAATCAACGGGTTATTAATAGAATAATTTTAGTACTTTTTAAGACATTTATTAAAAACTTTAAATTTTACCTCTTAGAAAGACATTTTTAGAATTGAATATTTATGTTTCAAGCTTCTTTATTTTTAGGTTTTGCATAAACATAATTTCCCTAAGAATTTCCGAAAAATTAAAAAAGATTTTTTTAAATTTCATCACATATATCAAATTGAAATTTGTACAAAAAAGACCAATTTTCAACAAAATGGTTACATTTTAAACGAAGAGATGAATTTTGATAGTTTTAAAATAAAATTATAAATTTTTTAACTGAAACAGTCGAAGAAGTTGAACCATATAATTAAGCATTTAGCAAAAAAGACGAATTTTCGACAAAATAGCTTAATCTTTAGCCAAATATATATTTTTTTAAACCTAACATTTGCAATATCAATTTACAAGAAGATGAAATATTCATTAACACAAATGAATTTTCCAACAATAAAAACGAATTTTTAAACAAAAAATATTTTTCAGTCCGGAATAAAAATAATGTAGGCAAATCATAACTGAAGAAAAGAAGATTTTTTAATACAAAATAAAAATTTTAAATGACGACTTATTTGTCGATTTTTGTTTGCTTTCAGATTACATAAATATAATTTTCCAAAGTTTCTCAAGAAAATTCAAAAACATTTTTAAAAATTTCAGATATAAAGAAAAAGTATCTAGAAAATGTCTAAGATTTTTTTTCTTATTTTACCGTATTTTACCAAATTTGCAGAAAAAATTTTAATGATTTAAAAGATATTTAAAATGTTTTGTCGGTTTAAAAAAATTCAGGAATATTTTATAAAACTTCGGATATCTTCAAGATTTTAAATATTTTTATGCTTTTAAAAAATATTTTAAATTGTATCTTAAAATTTCATGCATTATTTTCAATAATGTTTTAAAAGCTCACAAATCTATGCTTGATAAATTTTGAAATATTCCGTAATGTTTTAAAATATTTTACTATATTTTTTTTAAATTAACATAAAAAAAAGAAATCGCTTTTTTTTAAACATCTAATTATATTTTAAAATAAGAAAATTTTTTCTAAAACTTAAAAAGCTGCTTTAAACTGAATAAATCCTAAGAATCTTCCAGATTCTTTTGTGACTACTATGTAAATCTTTTGAGATGTTCTAAAATATTTTTAGGCAGAATCTAAAAATAAATATTTTAAAGTAAAAAATTCATTAAAAGTTTTCAATGAATCTTAAAAAAATAATTTTCTTTTGAAATCTTTTAAAACTGTTGAAAAGCTTTTAATTTTTTTATTTTCTAATCTTTAAGCACCTACGGTTTTTAAATATTTGTTAAAATCATTTTTAATTACCAATTTCTTTTGTATCTTTTTAACTTTGGAAATCTTCTGTAATGTTTAAAAATCTTGGTAAAGATTTTCCCCATAATAATTTTTCAAGGTAAAGAATAACTTTTATTACATATTTTTCAGATTTCAAATTAAAATTAAAATTTAAATTTAAAAAATTCAATTAAAAAATTTTGAATTTTGTTCATTTTTTAGATATTTTTTAATCTTGAAAAATCGAAAAAGTTTACTTCGCAATTTTCGAAAATATTTTTCTAAGCTTTGAAAATTATTTTAAATGTTTTAAAATATTTAAAAATAGAGTCTTATAAATTAATTTATAAAAATAAACAAATAATTTAAGTTTCCCCTAAATCTTAAGAAGCAATTCAAAATTTTATTTCGTAATCTTGAAACATCTCAATTTTGTTTAGCATGTCTTAAAATCTTTTAAAATTTCAAATAATTTTTATAGCTTTCCAAAACTTTTAAGTCTTTGAAATATTTTCTGAAATTATTCAAAGTTTTTATAATAATTCTGTATCTTGCAAAATTAAAAAAAAAAGTGTTTCAAAATATTCATGATTTCATTTCAACATATTGGAAAATCTTCTAAGCTTAAAATTAATCTTTAAAAATGAAACCAAGAATAAAATATAAATAATTTTTTATTTTTCAGACTTTTAAAAAAAATTTTCACAAGATAAAAAAGAACAAATGTCAGAAACTGTCAGTGTGAGTCGGAGGCCTGTATTCGTGCAATAAATTTCTTTTTGAAATAATTAAATTTATCTACTTAACGTAAATATGTACATACTTTCAACTTATCAAAAAAATCGTTAAAATTTAAAGTTCTCTTATTTTTCGTTGAAGAACTGAGATGTAAGAGGCTTCTTGATCAGAAATTGATATTCTTATATGTCGTTAGAGTAAAAAGCTCTTTGATCTTGAAGATAGGAGACGATCAAGTTGATTCTTTTCTATTCTTCTGAAAAGGCATTATTTTCTCTCGTTTTCTGTCTTCACAATAGCCGACGTTTGTCCTCAGAACTTTCGAGACAAATGGGAAAAGTGAAAAAAGTGGAGTAAACAGTCGAACAGGAAACTGTAGAATTCGGATAAGGGGTCGCAAAAGTACTTCCTTTGTGAAAGAAACTGCTGTTTCGGCCATAATTGACGATAATGATACATCCTTCTCTTCAGTTAGTTATTTTCCCAAATAGTCTCAATTGATTCGATCAGAAATTGACGTAATTTTATCCTCATTGATTGCAATATTTTTATTCTAACTGTAAAGTACATCAACATCTTCTGAGCAGGGTGGCGGCAAAAAATTATTCTTTTTTCAATTCCCTCACGTTTCTGTCATTTTGCTTCACTAACTTTTTATTTTTCGGGGCTATTCATATTTAAGGAACACATTTTAATTTTTTTAAATTCTTAATTGTTGAAAGCGAAGGAGCAAAGTCTGAAGTTGATCACTGAGCCTAGACTGGGTTCCATCGTTGCTGAGAACCGCTGCATGGGTGGAAGTGGTGGGAAAGGGTCGTATTTTCCCGGCGTGCGCGCGCTCTCCCACCACTTCCCCAATGCGGTGGTTCTCTGCAAGGAGGGAGCCGAGCTTAGGCTCGGTGCGCAACTTCGTTTTTATAATCGAAATACAAGAATTTTTAACTTAAGATTAATCATATTTATAATTATTCAACTACCATAGCCTAATTAACTTACAAAAAGTGACCTATTTCAACCAAAAAATCGAAAGAATGCGATTTATGAGACCTCAAGAGAATTCCAACAAATTACAAAAAAAAGCCAATAAGCCGGAATTTGTCATTCATTTGAGTAAAATGGTAGAAGAGAGATGAACATCATTAAAATGTAAGGTCAGCTTTACACAATTTTCTGTGAAAAATTGAAGGAATTCCAATTAAATTTTATGAAATTCCTAAGAGATCAAAATCAGTTTAAAAGACTTTAAGATTATCAGAAAAAAAGATCTGAAAAATCTACTGAGTTCAGTAGAATTAAGTGAATTAAAAAATTAAAGAGAATTTATTAGATATTTAAAGGATTTAGGATAAACTGATAAACATTTTGGGTCAATTCTAACAGATTCCAAAAGATATTTTAAAATCTCTTCAAATTTTTGATGCCCTACGATATCCTTTACTTCTTGAGAATTAATTCTTTGAAATTGATTAAAATATTATAAAAGTGCTTGTAAATAAACTAAAACCGATATTTACTAAATCTTTGGAAAATTTATTGAAATACCCTGAGAGCTTTTGCAAAATCCTTCAAGTCATTTAAATCCTCATAAATATGATAAAATACTTAGTTATCTTTTATATTATCCAAAAACCTAAAATATTTCCAATTCCTTAAAATCCCATAAAATTGTTGAAATTCTTTGAAATTGTTGACAAAATTAAGATAATTTTTTACGAAATATTTAATTTTTTTAATTTGTGTTTTTTGGTACAAAAGTAATCTTTTTGGCAAAAAATACATATCTAGGTAGAAAATTCCACTATTTGGATGAAAATAATCTGCATCGTTGAAAAATAAACAGTTCTATTGGAAATTATCCCTTTTGGATGAAAAGTCCAACATTTATAATATTTCTAGTAAATTAAAAAATTTAAATTAATCGATTTTGTTGAAAGTATGTTTTTGAATTGAAATTTAATTTGTTAACTAAAATTTACATTATTATATTTTCGGTTGAGAACGTAACATTTTTAGTTGAAAATTTATATTTTTTAGTTTGCAGCTGAACGACATCATTGAAAATTCATGTATTTCGAGAAAAGTTCATTTTCCTTGATAGGAAATTAATAGTCTTGGTTAAAAATTTAACGAAATTGTGAAAAAAGTGATTATATTTTTTGTTGAAAATTTATTTTTAAATGACTTTTTTCAACTTTTAAATTACTTTTAAATGACTTTTTTCAACTTGATTTGATTAAAGTTATATAATTATATCTAATTATTCTTTTTAATAACATTGTATATCTCTCTGAAATGAAGAATCTTTCTTAATTGTAAGATCCGCCCTCTTTTTGAAAAATAGATTTTTTAATTTTCAAATTAATCACTTTTAGAAAAAACGCCCTCTTTTTTAATTGAAAATCCAACTATTTGTTTATATTTTTTTTCTGATAAAATCTCAAATGTTTTGTTGAAAATCCATCTTTTTATTGAGGATTCAAAATTTTTGTTGAAAAGTATTGTTTTTTGGCTGAAAATTTATATCCAACTGAAAATTATCCACGCCAGTTGAAGATTCATAATTTCACTTGTAAAATAATTTCGCTGGTAAAAATTGAAATATTTTTTATTTTATGAAAAGTATATCATTTGGCGTTGAAAATTCATCTTTTTCAATTGGCCATTCAACTATAGAAATATAAAAAAACTCTTTTGCATTAACTTCAATTTATTCACGCTCATATTATTATTCCAGCATGTATTAAAAAAATTTATCTTCTTAGATAAACTTTTGTCTATTAAAAATTAATTTTTTTAATGAAAAATTGAACCATTCCAGTTTTTCATTGTAAATTTATCTTTTCCAGTACAAAAATAATCTTTTTTGGCGGAAAACGAAACTACTTTGTTGGAGGTTTGAAATGCTTTATTAAAAATTATTATTTTGTCTAAAGATGCATAATTTTAGTTTAAAAAATGTATTTCTTGGGTGGAAAATTCAATTAACTCGTTAAGATTGTTTTTTTCTTGACTTAAAAATCTTCTTTTTTTTTGTTAACAATTACAACTCTTGAAAAAAAATTTTTCGATTTGAAAATGTATCTCTGTTGGTTCTAACCTAATGTTTTTTATCTAAGAATACAGTTATTAGTTTAAACATTCGTAAATTTAAGTGAAAAATTGATCTTCTCGCTTAATTGTTGAAAATAAAATTGGTTGAAAATCATCCTTTTTGATTAAAAGTTAACTGTTTTATTGCAATTTCTTCTTCATGGTTAAGAATTAAAGTCTTTTATTGAATTCCTTGTTTTTTGTTAGAAATTTCTTTTTCAACTTAAAATTTAATTATTCCAGAAAAAAATTTAAGATTTTTAATACCAAATTTATATATTCTTGGTTAAACATCCATGTAGAATCTTTTTTGGTTAAAAATTCATCTGTGTTTTTAAATTGAGTTTTTTTTTAAACATCAATATCTTAAAAAAACCATTCATTTTTTTTATTTAAAAGTTCAACTATTTCTTTAAAAATATTTATTTTTTTTTATTCTTTGATGTGAGAAACTTATCTCGTGTGTTGAAAATTTGTTTTTTTTTTTGTCTCAGGATTCCATTTCTTTTAAACATCTTTGATTTTTTAGTCTTGTAACTAAATCTCACTTTCCCAATCGAATATTTTGTAATTTTAGTTGGAAATTGACCCTTTTAGAAGAAAATTTAGCTCCTTGGTTAAAAATTTAATTAATTGGTTCAAATTTGTTTTCTCTCTTGACCGCTCAATCTTTCTTTGTTGAAAATACAACCATTTTGTTGAAAATTTTACGATTTGGTTAAAAGCTAATCTAGTTTTTAAAATTAAACAGTTTTGTTTATAAGTATTCTTTTTATTGAAATTTCTTATTTCTCTTGAATGAAGAATCTTTCTTGATTGGAAAATCAGCTCTCTTTTTTTAAATTATTTTTTGTTTGGTTTAAAAATTGATCGCTTTTGGTAGAACGTCCATATTTTTTAGTTGATAATTCAACCATTTGTTTAAACACTTTTATTGTTTCTGGTAAAATCTCAACTATTTTGTTGGAAATCCATCTTTTTTTATTGAGGATTCAGAATTTTTTTTGAATATTGTTGTTTTTTGGTTGAGAATTGATTTATAACTGAAATTTTTAGTATGCTAGTTAAACATTCTTAATTTTTGTTGCAAATAAGTCTCTCTGGTAAAAAATTTTAATATTATATTTTTTATAAAAACTATCCTCTTTTTATTTAAAAATTTATCTTTTTCAATTGACAATTAAACTGTTTTGTTGAAAATTCGTCTTTTTGTTTCAGGATTCAAATTTTTTTTAATCATCTCTTTTTTTTAGTTAAAAGTTGATTTTTTGTCTAAATATTTAACTTTACCAATTAAAGATTTACAATATTAGTTGAAAATTGATCCCTTTAGTAGAAAATGCAGCTGCTTGGTTAAAAATTTTATTAATTGATTCCAACTTTTTTTCTCTCTTGACTGAAGAATCTATCTTTATCGAAAATTCAACCATTTTGTTGAAAATTATTTTTTCTTTTCATTTGAAATTCCATGTTATTTGGTAGAACCTCCACCTGTTTTAGTTTGCAATTCAACAATTACGCTGAAAATTTTTAATATTTGGTCGAAAAATAATTTTCTTGGTCAAAATTTTACAGGGTTGGTTTAAAATTCCACTATTTTCTTTAAAACTATTCCATTTTGTTGAAAATTGAACAGTTTTGTTTATAATTATTCTTTTTGTTAAAATATGTTATCTCTCTTGAATAAAGAATCTTTCTTGTTAAAAAATCAGCTTTCTTTTTAAAAATGAGTTTCTTGGTTTAAAAATTAATCTTTTTTTGGTAGAACCTCCATCTTTTTTAGTTGAAAATTCAACTATTTGGTTGAAAATGTTTATTTTTGGCATTCTTTTATGTATTGGTTTCTGTTTAAAAAATGATTTTTAATAAAAAATTTAAGTATGCCAATTGAAGATTCATAATTTTAGTTGCTAATAATTCGCTCTAGTGAAAAATGTAATTATTCCATTTCTTGTAAAAAATATCCTCTTTTTATTTAAAAATTTATGTGTTTCAATTGAAAATCCAACTACTTTGTTAAAAATGCAAAACTTTTGTTAAAAATCAGTCGAAAATTATTCTTCTCAGTTGAAAATTCAACTACTTGTTTTAAAGTTTATTTTTAAGTCCACAATTTAGTTAAAAAGAAATCTTTCTAATCCTATCACGATTCGCACTAATATTAGGTAATCCAAAGTAATTCTATACATAGATAAACTTTTTCTGATTAAATTCAATTTATTTACGCTCTACAGAAAGCTCTATAGCTATATTTTATGAGCTTCAAAAAATAAAAACCGTGTAGCTTTAAAATGATATAAATTAGTGTTTGTACTGCAGACTTTTGTTTTGTTTTTCCTTAGCTATAAATGCCGGAATTATTATCCCAGCGTCTACTTCAGGAGCGAAAAGCGCGACTGCGAATTACTTACGGTGTTTTGCTTAGAAATTTATTAACGACTCTTGTCTTTCGTGTTAATTCACCATTTTTGTTCTTTCTCATTCGGTAGAGAAGTGCGAAAATGGGCCAACAGTATAGCCATGGCCACTGACCTGGCACTATATTGGTACTTTATCGTTTAATATCCTGAGTGGCCATATAACACACAACATTTACCATGTTGCGCTAATTATATTCTCGCAAAAGTCAGTGTACCAAAGTGATATTTTCATAAATGACTACGATTTTATATGCACATGTGCGATACTTGTGTTAGTTATATTTATAATGTAGATATGTCCAAGGGAGATACAAAAACGTCAAATAAATTAATGAAAATCGTGATCTGTTGGGAGACGGATAAATATTTGCAAGCTTTCGTTGTTTTATTAGAGTTCCGAGCTAATATGACGCAAATTTTTGAATAATTAATGAATTGCATCAATTACGTTTATTAAATCTAGGGCTGCTTGTTTTCGTTGATCCGGCGAAAAGGGAAGTTATTGCTTTTTCGTGACATGACTTACAATTTTATAGAAAATTGTTCATTTTGCCGAATATGAAATTTTAAACTAGAAAAGATTATTTTGCATCCAAAAATCAAATAATTTAATTTTTAGTAGTTCAAAACTGGTATATTTCAATACAAGAGGCCAAATAAGGAGTTTGCTCACTGCGAGTGTGAAGTTCAAGCACGCCTCGCCTTCAAGTTCGTGCTGAGCCTTCACACTCGCAGTGAGCAATCCAGCTATTTGACCTCATTTATCAAATAATATTTTTATTTGCAAATTACAATACAAAACCTGAGATTCCATACTGGTTATAGACATCAAATATACTATAATGAGAAAATGACTAACCCAACTTTAGCAAGAATGATGTTCACTTGAACCTTCGACTGCATGTTGTGCCTTCCCACTCGCAGTGAGCAAACCGGTCATTTGACTTCATTTATCAAATAATATTTTTCTTCGGAAATTACAATGCAAAAATTAGGATTGTATTCTTTATATACATCAAATATACTATAATGAAAAAAATTTTCTAACCCAACTTCACCAAGACCGATGTTCATCTCGCCTTCGAGTTCGTGCTGTACCTTCACACTCGCAGTGAGAAAAACACCTATTTGGCCTCGTTTATCAAATGATATTTTTCTTTGCAATTTGCAATCCAAATCCTGAGATTTTATAATGTTTATAGAAATAAAATATACTAAAATTGAGAAAAATGACTAACCTAACTTCCCCAAGAACGATGTTGGAATCGCCTTAGTGCCTTCACACTCGCAGTGAGAAACCCGTCCATTTTTCATCGCGTAGCGAATAATATTTTTTTGTTGAAAGCATTTTGTTAGTCGATGTTAGGGATTTTGCTCGTCGTATTCGCGAATGATGCTGAATCGATTATTTTCGATATTTGTACAGGGTGGTTTACGGGTTTGCGTGTATATGCAATGAATATTAATTTTCTATTATAAATGAACAAATTTTTAACAAAATAGCAAAATTCTTAAGCAGAAATAGATTAATTTAAATCAAACTGTGATATTTTTTAGCAAAAAGATTTAATTTCTACCAAAAGAAACTTGAATAGTCAGATTTTCAATTGAGAAATTTAATTTTCAACCAAAAAAATTAACTTATAACAAAACAGTTCTATTTTCAGTCAAAGAGATGTATCTTTTTTTGGAATAATTAAATTTCAACAAACAAGTTCAACTTTTAGACAGCCAGAGAATTTTGAACGAAAAATAGAGAATTTTTTACGAAATATGTAATAGTTAACGTTTCAATAAAAAAATATTTATATTTTAGACCAGAAACCGTGGAACTGAATCAAACAAGAATTTAATTCGTTTACCTATGTTAATTTTAAACCAAACTGATAAAGTTGCAAATAAAAATTAGAAATCTCTATTTAAAAAAATTAATTATTAACTAATATTTTACCAAGCATGTAGTAGTTGATATTTTAACCAAAATAATTAATTTTCAACCTAAAAAAGGAGTTTTTAACAAAACAGGTAAATTTTTAATTAAAAAGATGAGTTTCCAACTGCAATTATGTATCCTCTACCAATGAAATAAATTTTTTAAACTTCTAACCATGCAGCTGAATTTCCAACTGAAAAAGAAAAATTGATATTTTCACCAAAAATAATTTCCTTTTTTGTTAAAAACAGTTGAGTTTAACAGAAAAGGTTAATTTGAAAAAACTGTGGTACCTTAAGCAGAGTCGATTAATTTTTTACCAAAACTGTTGAATGCTCAACGAAAAAAAAAATTTTGGGCAACAAGAAACCACAATTTAACACTAATTTCGGAATTGTTTACAAAACTGTTGAATTTTCAACAGAAAAACTCGCATCTAACAGAATAGTTCAATTTTTTTACTAAATAGTTCAATTTTCGACAACCAATTGTAATTTTTAATAAAAGAATAAAATTTTCATTAAAAAAAGTTAAATTTTCAACCAAAAATATAATAGAAAACTGCTAAATTAAAAATAAGTATCTGAAAAAGCGTTAGATTTTATTGTTCGCAAGAAAGCAGAGTTCATATGCATCGTCAATTTTTCGGATGTCTTGTTTGAACAGTGTTTAAATTATCAATATTTAGAAATGCGTGATTTTTCTAATAATTCATTTTCCCTCCTGGAAATTTTTTTGCTGAAAATAAAAATTTTTTAAATATATTTATTTTACGAAATATTTGAAAATATTCGTGTTAATTTTAAATATATTAAGAACTTTCAGACATTAGAATAAAACTAAAAGATATCTTTTAAATTTTCAGAAGCTTTTTAGAGTCTGGAAATATTTTAAATCTCTTTAAGACTTTAAGACTTCTGAAACCAATATTTTGAAAGAAATTAATTTTTTTAGTCGCCCTTGGACCTTTAGATTGTTTTTGGATAGTTTTGGTAAACTTCTGAAACATCTTGAAATATTCTTTGAAAAATAAATTTTAAGAACAATAAGTCATAAAAAAATTTTCAGGAGTCTTAAAAAAATTCTTTCATTCTCTTTAAACATTTTAAGATGCCTGCAAAGCGATTTTTAGGTCTTTTGAATCTTTTTAGGCCTTATCTTATTTTTAAATTTTTCAAAATTGAAGAGAATGTCTTAAAAATGTTCTGCGACCTCTTTTGAAAATCTCCCTAAGATTTTCAAACATCCCCTGAAAATGAATAACATTTTTTTTTATTTGCTAAGGAAAAAGAAATTTTTTTTAAACCTTCCATACCTTTCCAAGTCTTACACTACTTTTTAATCGTTTTAAAACTGCTAAATATGTCTGAAACTGACTCGAATTGTCTCTCAAATTGTGTGATCTCAAAAATCAACAAATCTTGCTTTAAAATCTTCTACAATCTTTTTCAAAATTTCAGGAAATTATTTTATAGGGTTTAAAATGTTTTTCAATATTCCAATGACATTAATTTTTCCAAATAAGAAATCATTTAAAGTTTTTTGAAATATCTGACGAAATTTTTTTTATATTCTCTTACAACCTTTCAGAATTCTTGAAAATTGTTTTTTTTTATTTTTTAAAAATCTAAATTTTATTTTTAAATCGTACAAAATTGTGCAAAATTACAAACTAGCACTGTTTTGATTTGCAGACATCTTTAGATTTCCTGGAAACGAGGAAATACCCTGAAAATCTTCCAATTACAACTAGATTAAATTGTATACCACAATTATGTCCTTATGCTATCTAAAGATTCCACGGCGTCCGTTTTACGACTAAAATTATTCCAAATTGATAACAATAACGTCGATGCGGGATTTCGAATTTATTCTAAAAGACTCTTCAAATGAGAAGTGACCAAACAAAACGCGATGAAGAAATTTTAAAGAGAAATTCAAAATATTATTATTTCTATATGTTTGGAATTTTATCAATTAAGTTTATTAATCGTAAATTAGCGAATAAGATTTTTCCTTCGTGCTTTTTAACGTCTATCAGGCGAGAAGAACCATCCACCACAATTAAAAATTAAATAAAATTTGTAAATATACTCTATTTAAATAATAATAATTTTCAAAAAAAAAGAAAATTCCTCTCAGTTTAAAATTTAAAAGATAAATATCAATAATTGAATGTCAGAGTCAATTAAATAATTACATAATCGCTTGTTACTTACAATCTTAAAACTTTTATTTGTATATTTTTTATATGCAATGAATACAATAGAATTAAAAAATGTAACATATTATGAGTATGTTATTGTATTTCAAACACAATAACACTTCTCATTAAAGCAACGAATGTACTCTTAAAGCTTTAATTTGTTAATTTTCTTGATTAATTATTTTAATGCAACTTATTAATTTTTCGCAGTATTTTTTTCATCTTAAGCAATCTCTCGTTTTTGATGTTGTAAAGCTTTTTTTGGAAGCTTTTTCCAGTTTTTCGATAAATATTCATGTTTGGCTGTAACTAGAAATTTGTCTTTTTAACTTAAAGATTTAGAAATTTGCAAAATGAAACTTTTCTTTGAAAATTTAAATATTTTGTTGAAAATTTATTTCATTTTTGATTGGAAGTTAATTTTTTTAATTAAAGGTTTAACTTTCCCATTTTTAGTTACATATTAATATTTTCAAGTTTAAACTTCTACTGTTTAGTTGACAATTTATCATTTTTAATTAAAAATTGAAGTGCTTCATTGAAAATTTATATGTTTTGCTGCTCATTAAAATTTGTTCTAAAAAATTAATGTTCTGGGTTAAAAAATAAACTTCTTGACTGAGAACGTGTAAATTGCCCTATTCTGGTTATAAATTTAGTTGAAAACATTCTTCTTCTGTTAAAAATGTGTCTTATTTCGTAAAAAAATTTATCTTCTTGGTTATAAAATTGCCTTTTTGCTGAAAAATTCAATTTCCGGGATTAAGTTGGTAGGAAATTGATGTATTTTATTGAAAAATTGTCCATTTGTCGAGAAAATTAATCATGTTTGTTAAAGATTCTCCACTTACATTAGAAATTCAACTTTTTTTAATTCACCTTTTGTAGCCAAATTAAAGTGGTTGATAATTTCTTTGTTGCTTATTATTCAATTAGTTACTATAAAACAAATTAACAAACAACATTGAGTGCCATACAAAACACCCTATTGATACGTTTGTAGGTCATATAGGATTTTTTTTTTAATTACGATATTCTGTACCGAAATCATTTATTTACCAGATTTTGTGTTGATAATATTGTTTCTAATTTTTCTGAATGCTTTCCTTGAGCACAAAAACGTGAAAAATATACAATAAACAATTTTTATAAACAAAAGCACATTTTGACCATTTTATGATCGAAAGGCTTGATTTTCATTGTGAAATCAACTTTAAATTTTTAGCCTAAGACTTCTTGCTATCATGTTTTTCATAGTGACTGAAAAATGTTAAATATGTAAACAATTTTTATAAGCAAATGCACATTTCAACTTAAAAGGTTTTTTCTAAGACTCCTAGCTATAATATTTTTCACCGTGACCAAAAAATGTTCATTATTTAAAGAATTTTTATGAACAAATGAACATTTTTCCCATTTTTTATGAAAAGACTTTGATTTTTTTGCGGAATCAACTTCAGATGCTTAGCCTAAGACACGTCGCTATCATATTCTTCATAGGAACCAAAAAATGTTGATTATTTAAATAATTTTGATAAACAAATCCAAATTTTGACCATTTTATGATCAAAAAGCTTGATTTTTTTACGGAAACAACTTAAAATGTTTTTACTTAGACTACTTGCTATCATATTTTTCATAGTGACCAAAAAATGATCATTATTTAAACGATTTTGATAGACAAACACACATTTTGACCATTTTTCATGAATAGGCTTAATTTTTTTAGGAATCAAAATCTTTTAAAAAAGCCTTGCTCTCATATTTTTTATAGTGGCCTGATATATGACAGAAAGTCACTAGATTTTTTTCCATTTTGGGAAAAATGTCCTTGATTCGTTTATAGAAATTGTTTAAATAATTTAAAAAATTTTGTCACTATGAAAAATATGATAGCAAGGAGTCTTAGAAAAAATATTTTATGTTGATTCTGCAAAAAAATCAAGCCTTTCTTAAAAAAATAGTCAAAATGTGCATTTGTGTACAAAAATTGTTTGAATAATTAACATTTTTTGGTGACTATGAAAAACATGATAGCAAGAAGTCTTAAGGCTATTATGACAGCAAGGATTCTTTTTCAAGATATTTGGCATTGATTCTGCAAAAAAATCAAGCCTGTTCATGAAAAAATGGTCACATTGCGATTTTGTTTATAGAAATTGTTTTAATAATTAAAATATTTTGGTCACTATGAAAAATATGATAGCAAGTAGTCTTAGGAAAAACATTTCAAGTTGATTCCGTAAAAAATCAAGCTTTTTTATCAATAAATGGTCAAAATTTGAATTTTTTAAATAAAAATTATTTATATAATTAACATTTTTTGGTTACTATAAAAAATATGATGGCGAGGTGTCTTAGGCTAAGCATTTGAAGTTGATTCAGCCAAAAAATTAAGCTTTTTTGTCAATAAATGGTCAAAATGTGCTTTTGTTTATAATTTTTTGTTTAAATAATTGGCAATCATAAGCTATTCTTAACTTATTGTAAGCGCACATGATTATCTAAGATACTTTATATACAAGTTATGTGTAAAAATTAGCTAATCATTGAAAATCACGAAAAAATTACTTTTGTTAATTAATTTGTTTATAACATTATTAAATTTTTTTGTTACTTTAACTCATTTATGCAAAATTTGTAGTTTATTTAAAATAGATTTTTGACCTTGTTTAATGAATTTCAAAGTCTTAGAAGAAATGGTATCATGGAAAACTTTAGCAACAAAAAGTTTTTATTTTGTTTTTAAATAAGAAATTTCCGTTAAGTCAAAATAAAAATTCCATAGTCAAATGTAATACCTGGAAGCCTTATGGTCAATTCTAAGAAAGAAAAATCAAAATCCGTTAAGAATTGTACTGTCCGTCGATTTTTGTCCAAAAATGTGCTTTTTCTCCCATTGTGCTCACGTTTGAACCGTTCCAGCATGGGGGACATTGAAATATTTTGTGTAGACAATTCGGAAAATAAATTTAAATTAAATAGAAAAATAAATGTGAATAAATTTGGGCCTGAAATTTCATCTATAATGTTTGAATTATTGACATTACACAAAAGAAAACACAAATTTAATAATCAGCTTGGTTTCTTTATTTTCGTCTATCAAGTCTCGTAACTTTTCGCTGGTTAGTGATACTGTATAAGGAAATTTCAGAAAATCTGTAGATACATCCTATGAAATTTTTTATAATGCTTTCAAATACCAATAAATAAATATTTTTTTCAATTAAAAACAAAAAAAATTGTAAATGTCAATGAAATGTTTATATAAGTCTGTCGATAATTTTTTTTTATCTTACTATTTCTAACGTTGTTCCAACAAGGGAACACAATCAAGACGGCGTTTCATAATACGGCCCTTTACTTTATAATAAACCGAGAATTTAAAAAATCTCGATTGTTGCACGTATCGACTCGATCGAGTGCACTATTCCGAGTACACAAAATGACATCAATGTTTCATACCCGTTTCCAGTATAAAGTAAGCAGTTTAGAGGGTGGTGGAAAGAGGGCGCTCGAGTGCTCCGCCAATATTAGATATGTGCAAAGTACTGTGGAGTCTTCCGGTCCGAAAATGCTGATCTTCGGGTCGAACGTTTTGGTCAGTATGCGGAGTGGAATAGTTGAAGTGCATCCTGCGAATTACTCGGATTCCAATGCATCATCGACGGATTGCGCAGTTTCCGTTCCCTTCCTATTCAAGGTCCTATACAACCGCATTCAAATCCCATTGACCTAAAGCGACGGCGCCCACGTAACAATACTCATACGTCTCGCCCGTCTCGGTTATGTGCCCCTCGCATTATTTACGTCGACAAGCAACTGCCTATCATATAAATCTTCTCTATGTACTGATTTATAGTTAAGGCGGAACTGCACTTTTTACACCCAAAATAAAATAGAAAAGGTTTTCTTTCTGTTCTGCTTTTAACTGGAAATAAACCGAGATAAAGTAACTCCAACTTCTTGAAATTAGAATAATCAAAGAATCCTTTAAGGCCATGTGACGAGAGAGTCACGTGACCCAACCTGGTCTTAGATTATTCTTTCCCACCTAACGTCTAAACGAAATGAGGTATCGCTCTGAAAGTTTGGGAAATAAAAGAGGAGGTAATAAAGTCCATGTCCCTGCTTTGTTCCGGTGGAAATTTTGAGAAAAAATTTTTTTGAACAAAATAAGAGTGGAAGTTTTCTTTCCCAAATTACGCCCGCACGGAATGAGATATCGTGTTAAAAATTTGGCACGATAAATAGAAGGCATGCAAGAATTTATCTCTGGTCCCAAATAATTAGAATAGTGAAAAAAGTTTTTTTTTTATTTTTATTTTGTAGAAATACCGACCGTGCTGTTGTCAATAGGCTAGTTATGAGGTTTATATTTATCAAAGTGGGACAAAACAACAAAAATCGCTCACGAAAATTATTCACCAATAATGCAAAAACTAATGTTTGCACTTGAAAATCAAATAAACATATTTGGTCTGAAATACGTATCAATCTGGTATCAGCTGTGTCAAAGCAGCACTAGCGCAGCGAGTAGACAACTTCGAACTTCTAGGGCTCTGCGGGTAAAACAGATTGCATGATTACCGTCAGAGAAAGTTAAAAGTCAAATTTCTGCTGTAAAACCTAAATGTGTCCCTCGATAATCATTATTTGCATAAATAAACTTTTTTCTTCGTCCAACTTTTTGCAAGCCACAAACGATACTTTAATATTTATTAACGATTCCCGAAAAAAATTTCCGCGTTATTTAAACTTTTATTTTTCAATACGGGTGAAAAATATTGATCTCAGGGCTGACTTGATCAGCTGTTACACTCATCACATGGCCTTAAACAGAACATTTCGGAGAATCTTCATTATCATTAGAGAATACCAGAAATTTAGCTGCCGGATCAAATAAGGACACATAAACTTATTTCGCCGGCAGTGCGAAGATCCCCGGAGGTTTTCAAAAACAATTTGTAATTTTAATTTTTAAAGGCTATATCTAGATGTGGAATACAATGGTGCATCTCTTTTCTTTCGGGCCAAAAGTTGTAACTTTTTAGTTCTCTAAGTAAAGACAAAAAACAAGCTTTTTTGTAAAAATCAATTTTACTACGTTCTTCACTTTAAGTTGCGCTCAGTCACTCAATTTTTAGGATTTTTCAATAACATTTTCCGGGCATGTAGTTCGAAATGTACTTCGACTGATAGAGCAAAAGTAATTAGTAAATTGATTTAAAATAAATTTTTGTAATTTTTTTTCTGATGCAACGCGCTTATCTGACTTCTCTAACTTCTAGCGTTTTGTTTATCAAGAAAATTTTCAGCACCAACAAACTTCCATCGAAAAACTTCTTAACAAAAGTAGAAACAAGTTTTCTGGAAAATTTCAGCTTAATTCAGCTGATATTCAAGAAATTACTAACGTCTCAGTTCGATAGCGGCTAGGCGACTAGCGCGCCAGCTGTAGTAAGAGTTTCAGATCCGATTCATAATACAGTTCCCCGGCACCAAAAATAAAAAAATAAAATAATTAGATAATGTCAAATTATTATGCATGTATAAATAATAGTGCGTAATGTAAAATAATTTATTCCTTTACTATTATGCACAAAAGAATAATTAATAATATTAATATTTTTTGACATAATATTAAATGAATGAATTAGTTTACAATATGCGCAATTATTTATTTATGCGTAATACTTTGATACTTTATGATTACATGAATAGTTTTTATTTTTGGCGCCGTTGAACTGTATTATAAACTGGATCTGAGAATCTCGTTACAGCCCGCGCGCGATTCGCATAGCCGCTATCGACTTGAAACATTAAGAATTTCTTGAATATCAATTCGATTGGACTAAAATTTTGGAAAAAAAACTTATTTGTACTGTTGTTAACAATTTTTTCGCTGGAAGTTTTTTGTTACTCAAAATTCGCTTGTTAAACGAAATGCTGGAAGTTTGAGAAGTTCGATGTGTGCCATGTATCAGGAAAAAATGAACAACAATTATTTTTTAATACATTTTTGGATTCCTTTTACACTATCATTTGAAGAACGTTTCTAACTATATTCCCTACATTTTTTTTTTAAATTCGAAAAACTGACTGACTGAGCACGATTTAAAGTTAAAATGAATTAAAGTTGATTTTTTCAAAAAGGCAATTTTTTGGCTTTAATTAGAAAACTAAAAAAGCTACAACTATTTGCTTCGGGGAAAAAGATACTCAATTAAACTGGATTCATTACTTTAATTTAAAATTAATCTTTTTAATTGAAAATGTTTCAATTTTGTAAAAAGTTCTTATTTTTTCGCTTAAAACATCAACATTTTTAGTTTTTTGTTGAGATTTCATACTTTTTGGTTAAGGTTTTTATTATTTAGTTGAAAATCAAATTTTTTATTTAATGCTACAAATTTTTTTAAGGTTAGTTGAAAATCTAACTGCTTTTTTGAAAATTCGTTTTCTTGAATTGAAAATTAATAAATTTTTAAAAAATGTATTCTTTTGTTCAAATTTATTCTTTTCTTTATGTTGGAAATTAATTTTCAGTTTGTGATTCTCAAAAATATTAATCGAAACCTTGTAAAAAGGGAAAATTTGGTCAAAGACTGTGATATTTTCAAACTAGATGGAAATGCTCTGTTGACATTTTTTAATTAAATTTTTTCAGAAAAAAATCTGCTTCGCTCCACTGGGAGTGGAACAAAGAAGAAGATATGTTTTCAGAAAAAAAATTAATTCACTTTTCTATCTAGTATGAAAAGACGTTAACAGCTGGAAAAAAATGCGCGTATTTCTGAAAAAAGATTCTTCTTTTGATCATTTAATAGCTTCTAGATTTTTCACGTTAAAACCTTAGATAAAAATTTAGAGAGATCAAAAATGGAAAAATAGATAAACAACTAAATTGAAAAATTCTCGTTTTTAAATTTTTTATTTTTACTTTTATCAGTTTTTAATTAATAATAATATTTTATTAAAAGGTCCTTATGTATGCTAGTTTTCTGAGTATTATCTTTAAATTCCAAAATTTTCTTTCTACAATTGAATCCAACTATTTTTTTAAACAAAATTTCACTAAAGGAGAAGAATTTTCATTTAAAATGATGCATCTTAAAAAACAATTTAAAAAAAAAGGAATTTAAAATCCAACCACATAGTTGAATTTCGAACCAAAAAGTTGACTTCTCGACCAAACCGATTTATTTTCTAACAAAAAGGAACAAATAAATTTCAAACAACTTTAAATTTTCAACTAAAAAAATTAAGTTTTCACTTGACAAGTAGAAGAATCGGCGTTCAATCTTTGATTAAAAATACATCTTTCTTAATCAAAAATTTTATCAATTTTTTCTCAATAATTTTGTTTAAAAATCGTAATTTTTTAAGATTTAACAATTTTGGCAAAAAATTTAAAAAATTTAGATGAAAATTAATTTTTTGGGTGGAAATCATAATTTTTGGTTGAAAATTTAACTGTCTGGTAAAGAACGCGACTTTTTGCCCTGAATATCAAGCAATTTGGTTTCAATTACATTTTTTTTACTGAAAAATATTGTCGTGGTGAAAATCAACTATTTTATTAAAAATTTGTCCCTTTATTTTAATAGTGTATCTGTTTCCGCATAAAATAAACTTTTTTGATTGACAATTTCACTTTTGAGGTTTAAAATTAATCTGCTTAGTTGAGGATTCAATAATTTTATTAAATATTCTTCTTTTTTGTATTAAAATTAAATTACTCGGTTAAAAGAGAATTCATATTTTCGGTTGTAAATGTTATTATTTGGTTAAAAATTTAATTATTTTTACATATTCCATTTTTTTAAGACCTAATTAGAAGGCTTAAATGTTATCTTAAAAATTCTGTTTCTTTTTTTAAATTGAAAGTTAACAAACTGTTTTAAGATTTAATTATTTCGTTAAAGATAAAACTAGTTTGAAAATTTCTTTTTATACATATATGTAGAAAATTCACATTTTTAGGTTCAAAATTAAACTGTGTTGCAGAAAATTTGTTTTTCTTGTTTGAAATATCAACTATTACTATTATTATTACATATTAAAATCACTTATTTTGTTTATAACTCAACTATATGTTCGAAAATTGATCTCTTTAGATAATTTTCAATTTTTAGTTCGAAATTGGAAAATAAATCAATTAGGAAACATTTTAAAGTAATATCATTAAAAATTATCTTTTTTAAACTATGTTGTTTTTAATTACATAAATTTCGGTACGTAGTTCTCAAAAAGATGAATCGAAATCTTGTAAAAAAAAAAAAGAAAATTTGGTAAAAACTCTCGATTTTAGGTTTTTTAGGGCATTTCCCAAATTTGAGTGGAGAAAAAAGAGGATTAGCTAAAAAAATAGACTATTTGTGATCCTTGTAATATGTTTCTTTAATGTCCTCACCCCTCTCGAGAGTGTGACGTAGTTGATGAATTGCTGAGCCTAATTTATTTGATAATTCCAAATTGGTCCTTCGAGCCGGATTTGGCTTCTGCCCAGAGATGTTGCTTTCAATCAGAGTTTGGTGCCTATTAATCCTTCGAGTAGGATGATCCAAGTCTTCGATCGTCCTGGGTGATAAGTTGGCGTTGGAGGAATTTAGTGCGAAATCGATCGAGCCGTGTGAACGTGGCTTTAGCCTTCGCATCGTCGCCAACAGCCAAAGCCCTCCACAGTCTGGACCCAATCTGTCACCGGATCGATTCTATGTTATCAATTCCAGATGCAGATAAGCTAAAGCCTCCCACCGGGCATCTGTTTACCAAGATCAACGTCGTTAACCTGCGCCACGAAAGGATAAAAAAAATCCGAAAGATGTTTTCTGAGTTGAATGATTATCGCATTATTGCTACATTGAACAATATCTGACTGAACAGTTTTTGTTGTTGCAAGAGATTGGTTGTTGTCTTTA
This sequence comes from Belonocnema kinseyi, assembly GCF_010883055.1. Classification (NCBI taxonomy): domain Eukaryota; kingdom Metazoa; phylum Arthropoda; class Insecta; order Hymenoptera; family Cynipidae; genus Belonocnema; species Belonocnema kinseyi. The sequence continues at coordinate 94,811,323 of NC_046665.1, forward strand.
GTATTATTTTTTTTGCAAACAGTGATGAACGATGAATTTTTGAAGCTCTCCACCCGGGGTGATTATTAAAGAGATTTAGCAGTGGCGCGTGATAAATTAATTACTAAAAAAATCCAATTTAGAATTTCCCTGACTTTCTCAGGCCCAATTATTCATTTTCTAATCATGTTATCATTTTTTCTTTCAGGTATAAAAACAGTCTTACACCTGGGAGATAAATAATATTAATAAAAAAAAATGTTTGTTTTTAAATTTCTTTAAAAAAAATTTAGTGATAGTGTCATACTGAATTTTATCAGGGGCTTGTGGTGAAAGAGCTCATGTTAGACAGCGATTCATTTAGCAGAAATTTCAATCTACCGAAATTTCATTTCCCCCTTTAAAAACCCCTAGATTATAACTAAAAATATAGTGTTTTTTAAAAGATCCTAGATTGTTTGAAGAAATACTTAAACTGATGACGAATTTTCATTAAAATACATAATGTACTCAGTACTTAAATTTTCAAGAAAAGAAATAAATTAATAACCAAGTAGTTCAATGTTCCAGAAAAGAGACGAATTTTGAAGAAAATGCATGACCTCTCTACTAAGTAACTCAGTTTTAAACTCAAAAAGATACATTTAAAACAAAAAATTCAAGAATTACATTTCTAGTTTAAAAAAATGGATTTTAAACTATCAATCATGGAATTTTTATTAATATAGTTAAATTTTCAACAAAAGTATGAATAATCGAGCAAAACAAATTTTGAACAAAAAGCTTAATAATTGATATTTCCACCAAAAAATATTTTTAATTCAAATAAAAAACAGTTGAATTAAACCAAAAATTGCATTTTTTACTAATCTGCTTGAATTCCTGACGAAAACTATAATAATTTCGAAACAAAACGGGGAGTTTTCAACTCAGGGAGATTTTTCAGTCAATATAGAAGAAAAATTGCATCCTAAATAGTGAATTTTCAAGCAAAAGTGACAAATTTCCCTAAACAGTTGAGCTTTGAACCCAAAAATGTTATTTTCATAAAAACAGTTTACACATTTTGAAAAAAACATACATTTTTTTACTAAAATTATTAATCTTCAGTCCAAAAAGAGACAAATTTTCAACAAAGTAGATACATTTTCAATTTTTTTAATATAAAGTTAACAAATGAATTTTCTATTTTAAAAATCGCTTCGATCAGAACAGTTATATTTTTTACCTGAGAAATTAATTTTTAATCTAAAAAATTATTTGTCTACACAAAATATAAATTTTCAAAAAATCAATAAACAAAGGAATATCAAACAGAAATGGCATCTTCATATTTTCGGATAAGAAAATAAAAGTTTTAACAGCAATAAAATAACAGTTTTCAGCTTGATAGTTAAATTTTAACTACATGAATTAATTTTAAGCTCAAAGGATCATTTTTACATAAAAAATATCAATAATCTAGAACAGAAGAGGAAGCTTAAAAAATGAGGTTTTAATTAAAAAAAATAATTTCAAACAAAACGGTTCAATTTTCTATCTTGAAAATTAATTTCGAACTAAAATGGTGAAATTTGAACCAAAAAACTTAATTTTTTACAATATAAGGATTTAAAAAAAAAATAACCACATTTTTAACCAGAATTGGAATATTATTTTTAGTTTAAAAATATTCATAATTATTTAAGACAAAAAAATACAAATTCTCAACTTAATAGTTACATTTTTGAATAATGAAATTAATTTTAAAAAAGGGAACTACAAATACTCAGTCAAAAAATTAGTTTTCTGTTTAAAACCTCAAGTTAAGCAAATCAATGCAATTTTCTATTAAATAATTAAATGTTTAACTAAAATAGTTAATTCAAAAAAATTACTTTCATTAAAAAAAAATTAACGAAAAAAAAATTCGACCAAAAATGTATTAGTTACATTTTCATTTCAAAAAAATAATGGTTAACACCAATTTTTTCTAAAGATTTCTTTGAAGAAAGACAATTTTGTTTTTTAAAAAACTCACAGATATGTGTCTCAATAGTTGAGTTTTATTTTCCAAAAGATAAATTTCGAAACAAATTAAAGAATCGAATTTCCCATATAAATAATAATTTATTTTCAATCATAGTTTAAAAAACCTTTCTTGTTTTATTTAAATGTCTATAATTTTGAAAGGATTAACGAGAATTTTGAATACTGTTATATACTGTACTTTTAGAGACTTTTTATTAAGAAAAATGGACCATAACTGTCAAGGCAAAAGGAGTTATATGCATATGAATAACTATCGAGCTAATCTGCCAACTGCACGTACTATTTCAAAAAATCCGATGTTGATTAACTCGGGTAGAGATTTTTAGATCTATTTTTTATTTTTATAATATTGTATTACACTTCATAATCAACTGAAATTCAATTTTCACATTCACATTTCGATTTTGATAAGGACCCTTGCATTAACAAAGTAGTTTAACTCACAAACAAAAAAGATGAACCCACAGAAAATAATTTAATAGTTTATATTTTATTCAAGTGAGGATTTTAATTTTAGATTAAAAACATTTTAATTAAAAAAAAATAGTGAAAACATCAGTGAAAATTAATTCACTTTAAAAGAAGATAAAATTTATTCCAAAAGAGATGAATTTTCAAACCATAAAGATTTTTTTGACAATTAGGAACAAAATGTTAACAAAAATTTTCATTTTTCAAGCCACAAAGATGAGCTTCCTACACAACAGCCTGTGTTTCAATTAAATAGTTAAATTTTTACCCATACAGATGAACTTATAACCAAGAACGTTAATTTTTCACAAAAAGATAAAGTCTCAACCAAATACATCAATTTTGAAATTAACAATTAAATTTTCCACCAAGAAGTTTAATTTTCTACAATAAAGAGAATTTTTAAACAAACATTTAACCATTCAGTCGAATTTTGAAGCAAAACTTTTGATTTTCTTACAAAGAGGACGAAGTTTAAACAAATTACATAAACTTCTAAGCAAATAGTTAAATTTTTGTTCTAAGAGGGATTAACTCATCAACCAAAAATAAAATAGTTATATTTTTATTACGAAAAAAATCATTTTTAACAAATAAAAAACTAATTTCCCATTAAAAAGTTGAATTTTCCACGAAACAGTAGGATTTTAGTCCAAATTGTTGGATTTTTTATTCAAGAAGATGAGTTTCATACAAAGAAAATTTTAATTTTTATCGCGAAAATATAAATTTTCATCAAAATAGATCATGTTAAACCAAATTTTTAAATTTTCAGGTCAAAAAATAATTTTTAGCATAGAAGTTAAATTTCCAGTCTCAAAAAGATTGACTCTGAACCCAGCAATTGCATTTTTAACCAAAATTTGATTTTCTTCTATAAAAAAAAGTATTTCAAACAAAAAATATAACTACCATATATTATAAAAAAGACAAACTTTCTACTGAAAGATGAATAGTTAAATATCAAATTGAAAAAATTAATTTATAACGAAGAAGTTGAATTTCAAACAAAAACTGTAAAAGTTGATATTTTAATAAGAAATATTACCATTTTAATTAAGAACAGTTGATTTTGTAGAAAAAGAAGCATTTTCTAGAAACCATTTTAATCCTCAACTAAAAACAGGTCGTTTTCTAACGAACCGTTGAAGTTTTAACACATAATAGGTATTCTTTCTAAAAAAATTAACGAATTTTCAATCAGATAGTTTAATTTTGAGATAGAAAAAGTCAATCTTTCTAAAAAAATAGGACATTAGAATTTATCAAAAAAATATTAACTAATTCTTAAATTTTTGACAAGAGAAACGAATTTTTAACTAAAAAAGAAATATTTGAAACCGCTCACTTGAAACATCAGAGAAAATTTGTTGACCTTCCCCCTTTCCCCTTAGATAAAATGTAGATTAAAATTGCTGAGTCTGACGGTTGCATATTTGCACCTACAATCCCGGCCAGGAAGTGCGAAAATTAAATAAAAGTGATTAACGTGTATATTTTTAAAGCTTTTTTTATTTAACATAGTTACTATAAAGCTCCGTGACTGACGCATGTAATATATTTTTAAAATAAATGAGACTGTAAAATAATTTAAAATAAAAGATGCTCAGATAAATTTTTAAAACAAAAATTTTTTTAAATAAATTTAATCTAAAGCTTCCGACGTAGATAAGTAAGACACAAGAAAAAGAGCTGCACTTTAAAATGCAACAATCAAAACTGCAACACTTTAAGCTGCAACACTTAAAAATTCCAATTTTTTTTCAATTGCAACACTTTATACTATGGAACATTGAAATTAAAAAATTAAAAATACTCCGCATCAAACTGCAACATTTCAAACAGTAACGCTGAAGATGCTACACTTAATTAAGAATTTTTTAACCTGCAAGACTTTATACTGCAGCAAATTAAAATACAAAAATTTTAAATGCTGATTATTAAACTGAAGCATTTTAAACTGCAAGAATGGAAAATTTTGTACTTTAAACTACAGCATTTTAAACTACAACCCTTTTAACAGCAGGTCTTCAAACTACAGCCCTTTAAACTGCAGCATATTATAATTTATCATTTCAACTTCAACACTTTACACTACAACACTTACAACTTCTACAATTTAAACAACCGCACTTCAACTGCATCACTCTGAACTGACGCAAGTTAGACTGCAACAGTTTAAGTGCAGCAGTAAAAAATTAATAATTTTTTTTACCTGCAAGACTTTCTACTGCAGCAAATTAAAAATCAAAAATTAAAAATGTTGAACATCAAACTGCAGCATTTCAAACTGCAACAATGAAAAATGATGCACTTCAAACTACGGCACAATCCAAACAGCAACACCTTAAAGTATAGCAGTTTAAAATTCATAATTTTTTAAATAGTAACACTTTATACTACAGAACATTAAAATACAAAAATGTAAAATACTTCAAATTTAACTGCAACATTTTAAACTGTAGCACTGAAAAATTATAAACTCTAAACTATACCACTTTGACTGCATCACTTTAGACTAAAGCAATTTATACTGCAAGTTTCAAGTACAGCTCTTTCAAATTCAGAATTTATGAACTGCAATATTTTACATTACAGTTAATTAAAAAACCAAAATTTAAAATGCTTCACATTAAACTGCAACACTTCAAACAGTGGCACTGCAGAATTCTCAACTTTAAACTACAGCACTTTAACTGCATCACTTTGAACTAACGCAATTTGTACTTCAGCAATTGAAAATACAGCACTTTACAATTAAGAATTTTTTGAACTGAAACACTTTGTACTAAAGTAGATAAAAATACAAGAAATTTTAAATGCTCCACAGTTAACTGCAACATTTTAAGAAGCACTGAAAAATACTGCACTTCACACCACAGCACTTCAACTGCATCAATTTGAACTGACGTAATTTAGACTGCAACAGTGTAAAGTGCAGCATTTAAAAATTAGAATTTTTTCAAACTGCAACAATTCATACCTCAGCAAATTAAAATACAAAAATTTTAAATGCTGAAAATTAAACTGCAGCATTGCAAACTGCAACAATGAAAAATGATGCACTTTAAACTACGGCACAATCTAAGCTGCAAAACGTTGAACCACAGCACTTTAAAATTCCGAATATTTTAACCGGTAAAACTTTATACTGTAGTAAGTTAAAATACAAAAATTTTAAATATTCCAAATTTAACTGCAAAATTTCAAACAGTGACACTGAAAAATTATAAACTTCAAACTATAGCACTTTTACTGCATCACTGTAAATTGAAGCAATTTATACTGCAAAAGTTTAAAGTACAGCACTTTCAAATACAGAATTTGTTGAACTGCAATACTTTATACTCCAATGAGTTAAAATGCAAAAAAAATTGAAATGCTCCACAATAAACTCCAACATTTCAAACAGTAACACTGAAACATGGTACACTTCAATTAAACTGCATCACTTCCAACTGACACAATTTGGAATGCACCTATTAAAATAAAAAATCAGAGGATTTCTTTTTTGGATTTGGAATAAAATGGGGGGGAGGGGGATCGTTGCCCTCTAGCATTCCAAAAAATTTTTCCATGCACTTTTGGACCACCCTATTGTGCAGTTCTTGAATTTTTCCTAATTAAAATACGTGGTTAACTTTTTTGTTCTTTAAAGTTAAATATTTAGGAGTTGATGATGATAATTTAATGATTTTGCCCTCGCAGCTCATGCAATGATTCTGAAAAAAGTCTGAAAAAAATGATGCCAAAAGAGTAGAGTTAAAAGGTAAACATACAAACATAACCTATAATTCTTTCAGGCAATCAAAGATATGCATAATCTGGCATTAAATTTAAATAACCTTGTATAAAAATTGTAACACAAATAGGCAACATGCATAAAAAGCTACCATCTGACTTCTGATTTTGCATGATGCATGAGTCAAAGCCGCTTTCAGATTGTGTGCGTGCACTATACCTAGGATGGCCACGCGAAGCACGCTTATATAGCGTTGAGAGGCCTTGCTCATTTACACGCGGATATAGTGAGAGTTGGGGGCGCGAATTTACTATCAACTAACATTTCTTATCAATTGTGACTCTCTATTTCTCTATGAAAATAATATAAAAGCTTATTCCCAGAAATTTGAAAAAGAGAAGCCTAGTTGGAGAAAGCTCAATATATTCAAATATTGATTCAAATATTGATTTGCGCCAATGAGGAACTCTTCAGTTTGAATCCTAATCTGGAATCAAAAATATGAAAAAGTGCTTCTAGTTATCCTTTCCCAGAATTGGTTTAACATACAGTTTGACTGTCAGGTGTTATCTCTAGTTGGGCTTTCCACTTTCCACTCTAATGTGAGAAACAGATGACTGGCCATGGTGTTTAGTCAGGCTGTCACTTAGTCCAGCTTACACTTGCAAATGTATTCGGCATCCTATAGGAGGCATATATTAATGGATATGGATGTCTGCAGGGTGTCAGAGAAACTAGCCGAATAACACAAACGTTGATGTTACATTCCAGGACGTTACTAGTTTCCGCTTCTGTTTATATTCCACGTATGTCGCGAAATTGAGCAACTGGATTGAAGCATTGAAACATCAGATAATATTAGCCAAAGAGGGCCACTGATCTCCATGAGAAGGAAAAAGGCACGATGTAGAATAAGGAGACCCTACTCGCATGCTACCTTCAAAAATTTGGGCGCATAAATTCGGATTTTGTTAGTTGGCATCGTTCGTAGCGCCTATAGCGAAAAACTTTGGAATAGAAGTTCATCAAATAGTATCATATCTAATTAAGAGTATACTGCAGACCCGCAAGAAAAGTTTCCATTATAGAGGACAAGGTGGTCTAAGGTGGCGAGAGAGTAAAGCTGTTAGGTCAGCGGAAAAACTCAACAACAACGCATGAGTGGGTGAAAAAAGCGGCAGTATCCTCTGCGGATAATCGTATCGTCTGCTTCAGCTATTTTCAGTCAGTAGTAAAAATGTCGCAGGACATTTGCTTCAGCTCGCTTTCAATCACTCAGTTTTTAGGTTATGCGTTGCGTAACCAGGTCTAACCAGGCATTATAAAAATCTATTATTTTTTGACCGGGAAATTTACATTTCTTTAGAAGAAAAATCCCAAAATTCTGCCCAAGTTCGATTTTAACCGATTTAAAAATATTGAGTTGAATTTTTATCTTTTTTAATTATGACATCATTGACAATATAATGAGTACTTTGAAATTTTTTAAAATTTAAACCTTTTTTATTTTTATTTTTAAACTGACCTTTTCAATTTGAAGACTTTCAAAATGCAGATTCAAAGACTCGAAAGATTAAAAATTAAAAGCTTTTGAAGTGTACAATTTTTTCTAAAAAACATTGATCTTTTACCATTTATTACTTATTAAAATATTTAGAAGTTCTGAAAAAACATCCAAAATAATTTTAAGTTGTAAAATATTTTTAACAACTTATAGATTTCTCAGTATTTAGAAATAAAATGTTTAATTATTTAAAATATGTTTTCACTATTAGAAATGAAAATAATTGAACATATAATTTACGAAGCGTTGAGTTAAAACATTTTATCTTACAATTTTAAATGTTTTCAGCTTAAAATTGCTGAAAGTAATTAAATTTTGAACATTTTAATGTTTATAAAATGAAACTTGAATTAAGAACATTGAAAATGATAACTTGGATTTATATTTTTTCAATTGAATCTGAATCTTTGAACTCTCTAATTTATGAAACTTAAAAATTCTAAATTTTCAATTTATCTGCAATTCATTTAAACTTGTTTATGGAGCTCCCTGTCAGTCTCTCTCTTATTTTAGCTATCATTCAAGCAGAATGGACTCTTAAGGGTTAAGGGGTCATGAATTAAGGAAATGAGGGCCTCGAAATATTCAGGAAGGGGTGGATAACATTGCACTGGAAAGAGGTTTTCGCGCCATCATCCTGGCAACGAGCCCGTACTCAATCCAAGTCCGGAGACAAAGGATCCACTTCATAACCGAATCCCTTCCTCAGGAACTGGCAAAGAAAACAGTTTTCTCGCTTCGAAAGACACTGACCATGGTTTCAATCCATAGATATAAAAATAGATAGGCAAGTTTTGAAAAATTTTATAAGGAAAGAGAAAATAAAAAAGGAACGCAGTAACCACCATCATGTCAAACCCATGTTCATCTTTCTGATTAGGGAGCTTCCATTAAGGATGTTACATTTTTTTGGCGCATTTTTGACACCCTTCCCTTACATTGTCACATTTTGACAATGGAAGTTTGTAAAATTGTCACAGATTGTCACAATTCGGCTTCCCCCTCCCCCAACCCTGAAGATGTAACATCCTTCATAGAAGCTCCCTTAGGAGCCGTACTTAAATATAATAATGGATTATAGGCCCTCTGTCAGGCCCCTCTCAAAAACTGTAACAAACAGTAAGAGAATATGCCCCCCTCCTCTTATTATACCTAAATTGTTGTTTCTCTTAATGTTTTGCATACTTATAAAACAGTTCAATTTCTAAGTTAAATAGTGGAATGTTAAATAAATAACTATTAATTTTTTAATGAAAATAGAATAGTTTAATTTGCAGTTACAATACTTTTTTTTAACCCAAGATTATCTTTTGTTAACGATTTGATTAGAATTCAAATTTATCGTCAACAAATCAATCATATCATAAAAATTTAACTACTTTAAAAAATGAACCATATTCTAGCATTGAAAATTCATCGTTCGTCGTAGAAAAGTCACCTTTTTTGGCTAAATATGTATCTTTCTTTGTAGAAAATGAACTATCTTGTTAATGTTGTTGTCGTGTCAAAAGTAGAAGAATTCGCTAAGTGTACCCGTCTAGAATGTTGTTGTCCCCGATCTTGTTAAAACTCCACTAAATTGTAGCGTTAGTGTTCGATCCTCTTTATTTTCTTAAAACTGACTTCCAAAGAAAGCTTGATTTTTTCCCTTAAAAATCCCTCTAGGTAGAAAATGGGATGGAAGAAATTAGTGGCAGTAAATTGTGTCTCAAGCGCAGGGGTACCACGCATCGATTAGCTGACTCGCAGCGTAAAGCGTAGTCTACTCATATTTGATATTTCCAGTTTCACTTTTATTGAAGCTCACCAACACTGCGTAAATCTTTATCAGTAGCAGACTGGAACGTATTTACAAATTTGAATTTACATGTCTATGTATAGTAATTAAATATTCCTCTCTTTACACTACAAATTTAATTCGCCTTAAGAGTTTTGACATAGTGCTCGTTACAGAAAAGTAATAAATAATAATAAGCTCTCGCGATTTGGCGTGCTGTTTGGTGTTTGTCCCCTTGCTTCTCACAATTTGGGGTGCTATTTAGTGTGAGTCCCCTTGCTTATCACAATCTGGGCTGCTTTTTGTTGTGAGTCCCCTTGCCTCTCACAATAATGTTATGATCAATATATTCCTTTATTGCATTTCACGGGCGCTTCTCTTTGTTCCTTTCTTTATCACTTTCGGCTTAGGAAAAATATAATATTGCAATGATGATGATAGCGTGATTTCCTTTGGAACTGAGAAAGACTGCAGTTTCAGACAAGTTCTTCTTTGCCCATTGATAGAGAGAATCAGCAGCCAATATTTGATCTCTAGATGATACTTGGAAACTTGCGCGCGCAGGAAGTCTTTTCAAATTACCACGGATACCATCGCATGGTCCTTTCCCATGTGCAATTGCGTGAAAGTGCTACTCCGCTGGAATACCGAAGTCTGTTTCATGGTTTAGCAGATTAATGACATTATATTTGTTCTTAAAATGCTGTGCTGCTCCATCGGTGAAGTAAAAGATTTTTCTAGCTTCGAAATTTGTTTTCTAGTAGTTCGTTATTATTTTTTGGTATTCATAAACACCAATCGTGTCATGATTCAGATTGTCTAATATAATGACAACACTTTGATGCTTCAGCTCATTGCCTTCTTTGTAGTAAATGACAGTAGTGAAGATGGCCACCTGATCCTTGTTCCAATATAAAGCTTGTACTACATTTTGCACTACAAATGCATAGTTTTTAGCAAAGTCGCACAGAATAAGAAATTCTTTTTTTGTAAGGCTATTCTTAAGCTGTTTAAAAAATGACGATTGTTCCTTGGCTATAAAAGAATGAGCTTTCAGTTTAAAGAGGCCCTCGCAAAGTTCTTGACCAAAGTCTTCTGCATCTATTATCTCTGTATGTAAGCTACTTCTATCAGTTGCTTTCCAACATTGATATTCTATTCTCTCAATACAATGATCTGCTAAAACTAATTTAAAAAAGTCTTTCAGAGCATCTGAACCAGGACATTTTGTGCATTCGTCAAGAAGCATTATGGATTGGGATTGCTACATACGATCTTCTTGAAAGCGTCATGATAAGTTACACTGGGGTAAGCAGTCTCACGAGTTAGTTCTTGAATTTCACGCCATCTACTATAGCATCCAGTTCACATTTTCGTGGTGAACACACACGCAAACTTTATGAGTTTCATTGTTTCCAGCAAGTACGCAATTCCAAGGACTAAGCTCTGAGCATTTTGAAAAGCTTATTATAATTTCAGGATACTTTCATTTAATATTTGCATATAATTCGGACAGATTGCGAAGAATCAATCCTTTTGGACCTGTTCGCGTGACCGATCATCTTTTTTAATGGAAATAAAATCCTTCATGCCAGGCATCATACGACCATTCTCGTCATGAGTGTGGAATTCCCTCACCAAAGATTCAGTTTCAGAGGCCAAATGTCTACCTCTTTTAGGATTTGGCAAAGTCAAAATTCCATTTTTAGTAACCTATTCCTTGGCTTTTCTAGTCTGGCTCAAAGGCTCCACATTCTTTTGCCAATCTCCTTCGACCCCAAGACTTTAAAGCCTGCATTAAAAGTAACAATTTTATGAATTGCTAAAAGAATGTTTTAATTTCTCTTTAATTTGATCGAGCACATCTATTGTTGATTTATGGTGCTAATTGTCACACTCTTCTTTCCTTTTTGGAAAGTTTTTTGTGAAAGAAGGAGGGAAAATTTAATAATTCACACGATCTTCTGATAAAGATATTCCATCACCATCTACTTCAGATCATGTAACTATCTGGATAATAGGAAACGCATTATCATTTTTAATGGAGGCTTCTTCAATATTGAACTATAGATCACCTTTACCATTTAAAGGGGATATTAGGGAAAAGGTAGTCATTTCCTTTTGGCATGATCCACACACTTCTGCATGGACTGAAATTTTAGGGTACTTTTTTGGAGATTCTGAGATATTTTTCTTAGATGGAATGCCACTTGTTGTGATGAATCTTTTTAAAAGTATTACAACAACGGTCACTCAAGCTCTTCTTGCCTTCCATTTTGTCAAAGTGATGTTCTTCTGCTAGGAAACCGAACTGTTTCGGTGTGACAGTATGCGAAAACAATCCACGATGAGCCGCCCGCGTACTAGATACCTATTAAACAATCATTCAAGCAAACCAGATTTACACAATAGTAAGCCACAAATTTTTTGAATGGACCATAATACATGGTATGACAATAAACATAAATTCTACAAAAATGAGTAACGCGCCTTCGGGTTTAACGATACGTTAGAGACCCACTTTACGGATACTTAATTCCTCCGATCCCATTTTCTACGTGGAGGGATTTTGAAAGGAAAAAATCAAGTTTTCTTTTGAAATGATTTTTAAGAAAATAAAAAGGTTCGAACATGGAGAAAAACTCAAAAAAAATTTTTAATTGAAAAATCAATCTCAAATAATTTTTGTGTAATGAAATATTTATTTTTATTGCAAAGATCATGAAAAATACTTTTAAAACCCCTGGTACACAAATAAAATCGGACAACTTTAGTAGAAGTTATGAATTATTGAAAATAAGCAGGTGGGGTGAAACATTAATACTAACACTACAATTTAGTGGAGTTTCAACATGATCGGGGACAACAAAATTCTAGGCAGGTACACTTGGCGAATTTTGTCCCGTATCAGAAAAACATTTTTTTTATGGTTTTAAGAATCAAAATATTATAACTGATATCATTTAAAATAAAAAACATAATTTTGTATGAAAAATGTTAAAATTCACAACTACAAAAACACATTAATTTTGACCATGTCTTTTTTCAGTGCGTCGCTTCTTGCCAAATTCCGAAAAACGATTACATTTTAGTAAATAACGGCTAATTTCTCCCGGGAAAACGTTCGCTACAACTCTAATGTTTCCATTATTAAAAGTACATTTTTGTACGGCTGAAATCATTAGAACGACTTTTTAAAGAAAACATATTTTAAATAAATAATTAGATTTTAAGATTATCTATTTATTTTAAAAATTGGAAACAGTAGAGTTGTAGAGAATGTTTTTCCGAAAAAAAACCGCCATTTATTAAAATGAAATGATTTTTTAAAAAATGGTAAAAAGCAACGGTAAAAAAAAATGTAACTGCAAAATACATTGTAAAAATTAATGTTTTTTTTATTTTACAATTTTAAAAAAAAATTCATGTTTTTATTTGAAATGACATGAGTTTTAATATTTCGATTCTTAAAATCATTAAAGAACTATTTTTTTCAAATATCCGACTTCTGGCACGACAAATACTTTAATATTCAGATACCAGGATTTTAATCTTGTAATACTTTTGATGTAGAATCTTTTATAAACGGAATAAAGCAGTATTTCACAGAAAATTTTCAAATTTGTTAATTTAATATAAAAAATTTTTTTTTCCAATACTTAAATAAATGAATAAATATTAAATTTTTAAAGATAAAGATTTCTCACTCATCGAAGAAATAAAAGTTCATCTAAATTAATTTTTCACGAAACTGACGCATATGAAATTGAAACCAGGAAAATGACTTCTTTGACCGAAAAAGGAAAATTTTCAACTAAAAAAGATCAATCTCAAAAAATAAAAAAAGATATTTTCGGTTACAAAATTAATTTAGGCCAAAAAAGGTTTTACCATTAATTAGTTAGGTGTTCAAACAAAGAAATAATCTTTTAATCCAAAAATGAATTTTCAACAGTGTAGTTTAGCTTTTCCCTAGTAGTTGAATTTTCAATTAGAAAGGATTAATTTTCGAAAAAATAGTTAAACTTTCAAACCAAGAGATGAATTTTCAACCCAAAATATAATTCATCAACAAAGAAAAAGTTTCTAACAAAGTGAATAAACCAAACATTTCAAACAGAATATTTGAATATTCAAGCCAATAGCAAAAAATTTTTGACCAAAAAGTTGCATTTTCATTTAAAAAAATGTAATTCTATGTTTAAAAAGCTTTTATTTGACTCTTAAGGATCAAAATATGAATTTTTAAACAAGAAAGGATGACCTTTTAACAAAATTGTTCAATTCACTACGAAATAGTTACCTTTTGATACAAAAAATATGAAGTTTCTCGTAACACAGATTAATTTTATTTTTTTTTTTTAATTTCAAAAAATAGTTGAATTTTTACCTAAAAAGATTTCAAGTGACTTTCAAAAATAAAACAATTTTTTAACAAAAAATAAGTTTCTGTGAAAAAAAATGAAATTTAAATCCAAAGAGACGAATTTTTGCAACCAAAAAGGATACATTTTTAACAAAATAGTTACATTCTCTACCAAATAGTTGTACAGAATTGAAATAGTTAAATTTTTGTCCAGAAAAGATTTTAATCCTCTTTTCAACACCAAAATATTAAATTTAAACAAAAAGCATACGATTACTTATTGACTTATTTTCTGCGAAATAATAAAATTTTCAATCTAAAGTATAACTTTCCAACAAAACTGTTAAATTTTCAAAGAAACAGTCGAATTTTAATTTAAAAAAGGTGTAATGTCTGCTCAAGCGGGTGAATTTTAAAATCAAAAAGACAAACCTTAAACAAAGAGTTGAATTTTCAGTCGGACACTTGCATTTGAAAAAAATTTTCTGATTAACATATTAATTTTTAAATTAAATAATTCGTTCAATTTTCTGTTGAAAAAGATTCACTTATTAGTTTATAAAAAATTTCATAAATTTTTTAACATTTTAATTGCTATTGGACATCTTTTTTCGATAGTTTCTTTCAGTTATATAGGTATTTTTAATTGAATCAAAGCATTTTTTTAAACTGGCTTTAACAGGTTCAAAATAGCAGTAATTGTAACTAAATTTTCTAATATTTTTGTGATTAGCAGTCATTCTTGCAATAGCTTATAATATTTCCAGTGCAAAACAATGTCAATACGAAAGGGTAAAAATTTTTTATTTGTTCATAAAAATTTTAATTGTTATATTAAATTAAATATTTATTTATATATATTATTGTAAGGAATACCTGAAGTCATCCTGGTGATTGAAGGCAATTATATATTGAAAAAATCCCAAACTTTAGAATTCCACCACACAACTGTTTATAATAATAGTTATTATAAAGTTTCAAATTCGTTTTCTTATTAAATGCCAGTCCTACGTTAATATAAATCACTTATAAAAGAACAAAATTTTTTACCGATATTCAGACTATTTGTCAATTTGTTTTAACAAATAAATAGAATAATAAACTAATTATTTGTATTCTATGTACAAAATTTCAGTTTTTTCATATTTTGAGTGCAAAAATTATTAATAAAGAAAAAAAATAAGACAAAAGTTTGGATCTTCAAGTTCTTCAAAATTTAAGAATCTTTTAAACAGGAAATCTGTATTATTCGCAGTAGTTTAAAATAACTCTTTAAATGACAGAAAATAATTAGCGTTATTTTTGAGAAGATGAAAATTCGATTTAAACAATTTTTTTAATGATATTTTTCTGAAATAGATCTACCAAAAAATTGTTTTTTTTTTTAATTATTCGTATCAGAAATGCAATACCTAGCTTGAGATAGAGTATATTTCTAAGAAAGGATTTTTCTTTTGATTTCTCTAAAAGCTTAATTGGGAAATAACCCGACCCGCAATCATAAGTTCTGTGGTTCGATTCTCAGTGGAGCGATTGTAAAAAGATGTTTTTTTTGAAAATTATAATCTTAAGGACCTTTAATTGAAGCAAAAATATTCGGAATCGGACCAAAATTAAAGGCTCTGGATATTTTTGAATGAAAAAGTGCATTTTCTCCCACTGTGCACCATAGCAGTTAAAAACGTTTCCAAATAGCACTGCACAAACAAGCAAAGAAAATAGTTTTCTTGCTTCGAACGACGACGCTGACAACGATTCTAATTCATAGAGTTAAACTTAAAAGATTTACAATTAAACACTTGTTAATTAATTATCAATATTAGGGCACCAAAAGCTCTTCTATCCACCTCGTATTGGTTTTCCTTAACGGTTCATTTTCCGGATGTTTGGAGTTCCTTCATTGTTTAAAATGTTTGAGTTGTTTCAGTCTGGGAGTTTTAAGTTTAGATTTGTAGGTAATACTTGGGAACAAACCCATGTAATAGGAAAGCGACAATTCATGCATGCAAAAACCTATAGGAATGGATCCAAACTTTAGTGAGATCATCTCTCATCCTGGGCGTTCCTCTGTCCTTGTTTATCCCAAAAGCTTGAGTTTGGTGTTGATTCAACATGGTCATAATCCCATGCTAGTTCTTCCTGTTGGATTCTGAACAAGAACCCTGCACTTAATTCATCCAGTTGGTAGCGAACTCGAGTTATCTGCAACTTTCCACTTTAACTAACAACAATTCGTAGGCAAACAATTAAGCCTCGCCTCGCTAAACTTCCCCATTGCGCATCAAGGCTCGCTGGATGTTCCTACACGTTGTGTTAGGCAGAAAGGCGAGCACGATAGTAGAGTTGTTCTACTTCCGAGAAAATTAAGGTATTCATGAAAACTTGTCATTAGTCCTTTTTCTTCAGCTCTTCAAACATTGGTCATGCTACTTTATTTTTAAAATTATTTTTAAACTTTGAGATAAGCTAGCAATAGAAAATCTTGTGATAAATCAATGTTTACGGAGGGGCAAACAACTCCTAAACATGCAGTCCAGATGCTGTGGATTGTTCCGGATTATAACGGATGACCTTGGGTTGCCTTGATACCCAAAATTACTTTGGATTATCTCTCTTTAAATTCCTTGAAGTCGAAATGTCACTGCAAGACTGGTGCGACAACTTTGTGAAATCACACTAACTGGTGCGACAACTTTGTGAAATCACACTAACTGGTGCGACAACTTTGTTAAATCATACTAACTGGTGCGACAACTTTGTGACGTCATTCCGTTACCAGCACAGTTTGATGGAAGTGTAGTGGTGGGAGTAGTGGTGAAAGAAGTGGTGAAAGCAGCGCGTCGTGTCAGGGTACTTTTTACTGTACTTTTCCATTTCCATGAGTAACACTTTCCCTTTCGTGGTGAAGTAGCTGACACTTCCAGACGCACAAGTTTAAATATATTGTGTTTTGTGCAGCGATGAGTACATCTGACTTTGTGATGATACGTTTCCTACAAATATTATTACCTATTAGAGTTAATCGAAAGTATGCAGACTATTTTTTTGCAGTCAAGGGAACTAAACGAGAAATCTGTGAGTTATTGTAAAAGTATATTCATTCTATTAAACGTTCCACAACATAAATGCTATACAAAAGAATTTAATCTGATTTTTGTTCTAGGTTGGAGAACAGTGACGTTCCAGTATAAGTTTAAATTTATGAAACTAATGTGTGTTATTAGTTCTGATTATTATATTTACTTAGTTTTATTATAATCATACTTTGACTCTTTATCTTATTTCAATTTAAATATCTCAATATAAAAGAGTTAATTAAATGAAAACAATACATTTAATCAAAACAATACGCACCATTTAGAGCCACCAGTCACACCATTTGGAGTGACCAGTCACACCATTTGAAGTGACGAGTCCTACCATTTGGAGCCACCAGTCACTCCAAGCCATATAATCATTCTTTACTGCAACTAAATGTCACGCTCTACTTCAAAATGAAAAGCTCACTTCTGGCTTGCAGGTGGAGTGATAATTTACACCATTACAGTAGGATCTGACTACAAAAAAATTTGGAGGTTAGAGAGGAGGACCTTAGATGACATAACTTTATGGTGGATTACTCAGCCTAAGCAAGCCTCACTTAAATTTTGATTTCGAAATGTATGATTTGTAATGAAATTGTATTTTTAAAAAAGTATATGAACTTTAAATCAAATAGTTGCATTTTTAAACAACAAGATTAAATTTTACTTAAACAGGTAAATTATAAATAGAATTTATAGAATTTCCAACGAAAAAGTTTAATTTTGAACTAGTTTTATAAATTTTCAACTAGAAATTATCAGTTTTCTACAGCACCGCTGAATTTTTAAGTAGCAATAAAAAATAAATTTAAAAAAAATGGTATAAATTTCGAATCAAAGAGATTAATTTTCGATCAATAAGAATAATTTACTAGCAACAAGAATGAATTTCCAACCAATGGTTGAATTTTAAACCAAAAAATTCCAGTTTTTAAATAAAAATGGAATAGTTAAATTGGTAGTTTAAATCAGTAAAATTCTTCACAAAAATAGATAGATTATCCACAAACAAAAATTAATTATCAAGCAAGATGAATAATTTTCTACCAAAATACATGAGTTTTTTCACAGATTTAAACAAATTCAAAAAACCGAAGAATTTTAATCGATTTTATTTAAACTAGAATGGTTTTCTGGAGTTTTATGAAAATAAGAAGAATCAGATTCATGAAAATTCAAGGTCACCTGCAAACTGCAAATGAATTAAAATTAATGATAAAATTTTTTAAAATGCATTGAGTTTAGTAAGTTAAAAATTAGCTTAGCGAAATTCAAGTAAATTAATTTTGTTTAAAGAATTCAGAAAAATATAATAATAATGCAGTGTGGATTTTAAATGAATATAAATTCTTTAAAATCGCAAACAGTTATTTTAAGTCCCTTATAATTAAAAAAATCCTTAAAAATACCTCCAAATTTTTTTTAGTCTTTTGAAGATGCCTTTGAATTTTTAAAAAACATTAACACTTTTTAAACCTCACGGAAATTCCTTAGAAATTTAAAAGTAACCTAAAATAATTATAACATTTTGACATTCACTTCAATTATTAAAATCTATTTTAAATTCCTTAGCTTCCTTTAAACTGTCGTAAAATCTTTGAAATTCTTACAAATCTTGGAAATACCATGGAATATTTAAAAATTAAACAATACTTATTTGAAAATTTATGGAATCATAGGACATTTCCTAATTTTTGTGCATCAGCTCTTTAAAACCATACATCAAAATTTGTAATCCTCTAAAATATTGAAAATCCTTGAAAATTCCTGGACTTTTTTTAAATCTCTTGATAAAGTCTTTCAATCTATTGAAAAAGAATAAAATATTTCCGATGTAATGAAAAAATTTGAAATACGCTGCAATTTTCTGAAATCCTTGGAAATCTTTTTAAATGTTTGAAATCTTTAAAAATCAGTTAACAATATTAAGGGCTTTAAAAAATCCTTTTGATATACCCTGAGATACCCTTTAAAATAATTACAATTTTTCACATATTTCCAAGAATCTTTTAAAAAACTCGAAAGTTTGCTAAGCCCTTTAAAATCTTTTGAAATTCTTTAAAATTTTCGAAAGCTCTTGAAAATTCCTTAAATTTCCTAACATACCCTCAAATCTTTAAAATCCTTTGAAATCCTCTTAAATTATATAAATGCATGGAAAATTCCTTGGAAACTTTTAAAGTATCCTGAAATCTTTAAATTGATTAAAAATTGTTTGAAGTACTTTAAATATTTGCAAAATGATGAAATCCTAAAAAATTGCTCAATTTTTAAAAATAAACGATTGAAATCAATTGAAATAGTATAAGATATCGTTAAAATTACGTGAAATCTGATATTTTATAAAATCTTCAAAACTTATCGATGTACCTTGAGAGCTTTTAAGCTCCCTCTAAACTCCTGAAATTTATTGAATCCTTAGATATCTTATCAAATTCTTTTAAGTCTTTTAAAAAATCCAAAAACTTATCAGGTCCTTTAAAATCAACCCCCATTTTTCGAAAATTCTTTAAACCTCAATAAAGATTGTTTTGATACCTTAAAATTGATCCAATCCTTAACAAATTTTAAAAAATTATTAAAAGTAGCATCAAATTTTTTTACGTCTTTTAAAATGTTCGGAGATGCATTTTAATTTTGTGAAGCTTCTGAAATTTCCTTGGAGGTTTTAAAAATACCCTGAAATCTTTTAGATCCCTTGGAATATTTTGGATTCCTTTAATCCATTCCTTTTTTTGGATTCTTTTAAAATAAGCAAGATATTTCAAAAGAATGCGAGAAAATTCAGAAATAGGCATTTGACCTAAATTCAATAGTAATTAACTAGATGGAGCAATGAATAAAAAAAAATTTGATTAAATTTTTTCTGAAAAAAGATCTACTCATTCCCTCTGCTGGGAATCGAACCACAGGTTCAACGATTGCCGTTCGGGTGCTTTTGCCACTAAGCTACTAGAGAGATCGAAAGAAGGTTTTTTTTTTTAAACATAACCAAACGTAAAATTTCGGGATTTCGAAATGGAAATAAACGCAATCGATCTAGGTTAACTCTTCAAATAATATAAATTGTTTGACTTCTTTTCAGAGTAGATGGAGCTACGAATTAAAAAATTTTCCAATATAATTGTTTCTAAAAAAAGAACTCTTTCTTTGCTCTGCTGGGAATCCTACCGCGGGCCTACCGATTGCTGGTCGGGTCATTTTCTCATGAGGCTACTATCGAGATCAAAAATCTCTAGTAGCTTAGTGGAAAAAACACCTAACTGGCAATCGGTAGACCGGGGGTTCCAATCTCAGTCGAGTGAAGAAGATCTTTTATCAGAAAAAAATTAATTTTGAAAATATCATTCTTTTTTTCAACTAAAAATAATAAGTACCGTCACGAGAAATTGTAGCAGGTACCAGAGCGTAAACTTTCGAATTAGACTTAATTCGTGTTTCAAGTAATTAGAGCATCCAAATTCTATTCCAAACAAGTGTCCTTTACGGTGAAAACGGAATATCGCACAAAGGAAAGACCCTTTGTGAGAAATATGGAATCCTCGATTCAATTGCTCAACCACTGGATTCTAGAATTAGTCTGATGTCTAATCGAATAAGCTACTTTGTGAATTTGCTTCTACAGTAATACAAATTATGAATCAGTTTCTATAGTGTACAATAGGGCGGTCAAAAAAAAAATTCTCGAATTAGTATGCATATCGTTCAGCAATGTGTTCGAATCCGCAAAAAATTATATACAATTTTTTTTGTAAGAAAAAAATTATATTTAGGGGATACGTAAACCTCATAAAGTTTAGCACTTATTTCCCATAAGAAAAAAGGCGCTTTTTTAAATTTTATTAGGAATCGTCAAGAGTAGCTAAACAGAGTTCACACTTAACGTTTTTCTTTACATTCAGACATAGGTTATGAATAAAATATTATTCTTTTAAGATTACCACCATAAGTATGTTTTATAGGGTCCCAAAAAAACCCATAAGTATAAGAATGGATTTAGCCAACTTTTTGGCACTAATTATGCCTTTTTTGCGTTTTTTTATTTGCGAATTGTGTCTTATACATAAAATACTACTTTTCACTGATAAAAAGGTATTAAAATAAATTTTATAAACAATTTATTATTGTTTTACAAATTTTTTAATAATACAGAGATAAAAAGTCGTGTTTTCTTAATATGATTTTTTTGTCCAGTTTTTAATTAGAGTGATGTAATACTTAATCAATGTTAATAAACATAATTGTTTAAGCAATCTATATTATTGTAAAAATATTCTTTTAAAATAATGCTAGAAAATAACAGTTTTTCTTTAATTTACTTAATTTCCTTGAAAATACTATTACATATTTCAAATCCTTCAGAATTTTTGAAACTATTGAAATCTTTTGAAATCTTTTCGAATATTTCTAAATAACCTGAAATATTTCCAGTCATTTAAAATTTTATGGATTTTTGAATTTTTTTTCTCTCCTAATTTTTGTAAGTATCATGAAATAGCTTGAAAATTTTTTCAACTCTTCAAAGCTCTTTTGAATTTTGAAAAATAGTCATCAGTAATTAAAATCCTTTCAAATGCCTACAAATTATATAAATATATTTAAAATTCTAAGGAAGCTTTTAAAATACTTAAAAATATTTCAAATCCTTTAATATCTTTTGAAATGCCTTAAAACTGTTCAGTGTACTTGAAAATACCTTGAATTGTTTTAAATAGTTTAGCATTTCTGGAGCTGTTGAAATCTTTTTAAATTTCTTCGATTAAAAATATCCTTTTAATATTCAAAAATCTTCAAAATCGTTTCAAATCCCTTTAAATTATTGAAATGTATGTTAGATACTCAGAAATCATTTCAAATATTGTTAATTCTATAAGATCCTTTAAAATACATAGAATCCTTTTAATGTCCTTGAAAATGCTTTAAAATGGTTGAAATCCCGTAGAATTTCTTCAATGATTAATACCTGTTAAAACCTCTGTAAATACTTATAAATAGCCTGAAATATTTTTAATCATTCGTAATATCATTGAGTAATTTGAACATTTTTAAAGCTCTTGCAAATTTCTAGAAATTTAAAAAATACTCTAGAATCTGGAAAATCTTTTAAAATACTTTTAAATTATTAAATCATATTTGAAATTCATCAAAGCTTTCTTAAATGCCCCAACATATTTCAAATCTTTCGAGATCCTGTAAAATCCATTTAAACTTTTTAATTTACTTGGAAATACCCTGAAATCTTTTAAATCCTTCATAATTTCAGTAATTATTTTGATCTGTTCGAGTATCTCCGAATATTTATAAATATCCTGAAATATTTAAATCATTTAAAATATCATGAAATCCCTTGCAACTTTTTAAGGCTCTTGAAAATTCCTCGGAAACTTGAGAAATATTCTAAAATATTTCAAAACTTTTTAAATCGCTTCTGACTATTAAAATATTCATAAAATTTTTCAAATATTTAAAAATATTTTTTAAAAATTCAAGAAAATTGAAAAATAAACATGGGCTAGAATTTAATCATTATTAACCCATGGCCTAATTGATTGAAAGAATAGTGTCCAAAGTCATATTTTTATTTTTAAAAAGTGGCTATTGTGACCATAACTTAAGAAGTGGTTTGAGAAAAAAGTGACTAAAATTTTCATTATTTGAAAGTTTTTATTAAAGAAATTTCCTGACTTTCGCAAATTTTTTTTTGAAAATACCTGTCTTTTTCTGATTTTTCTTGACCAACATAATATTCTGATTTTTCCCTGAGCTTCACATTTTTCCTGACTACAATCCATACAGAATAAAAAATAACTAATTTGAATATATCCCGAATATTTTTTTTTCTCTGATATAACTTTTTACAGGATATTATCTGTCTTCTTGTAGAAACTTAGAAGCTTGAAATTCTACAGCTGCCAAGAGACAGAGAAAAGGGAAAATCTCAACTAGTTGAAAAGTTTTCTCATTTCTTGGACCCACGATTACACAACCTTGATGGGATAAGATCCTCAAAAGCATTTTTGCGAACAATACCTCGTAAAATCTCAAGTTCAGTAATATAATACATAAAAAAGTACAGTTCTTTGAAGTTCTATAATGTCGGGTGCCAAAAACCGGAAACAAGAAACACTTTCCTTTCCTCGAAACTCGACCTTTTCTAGCCACCAAAACCTCACGAACTCGCATGGTCTCGATAATAAAAGAAACTCAAGAAAAAAGTTCCTGTTTCTTTCACCCTCTTCGATCTGGAAAGAGCTTTACTCCTACACTTAAAACTCAGAAGCTCAGTACCTCAAGAATTTCACTGAAAATTTTTCTAAAATTATTTTTTATTTTCTGTCACAGTGTTTCCGTCTTTTATTAAAACTAATTGCCACGTAAACGTGTAAAATTTTCGAGCCTTAGTTTTCAAGTTTCAACTGGTTGTTCAAACTTCAAGAAATTATCAAATAATACTTTGTAGAATTTTAATGGTGAAAAGTGAGTTGAATTTGCAAATTGAAATCTTTTGAACGATACAATTTGCATAAATGACTTTTAATAATCTCAGACTTTAATACTGTGTTCCATATTTTTATTTTTTTTTTATTTTTGGGCCTTGATAATTCATAATTTGAGAATAACAAATCATTTGTATCGTTTCGAATTGGCATCGCACTTTTCTAAAAACACGATTTACAATCTATAAATTAAAGAACTTTTTAATTCAAAATTTTGCAATAATTTAAAGAGGATTATTTTCAACTGTGGAAACTTTCTTAAATATACTATTTAAATCTTTACATATTATACGTTTTGTATTTGAAATTCTGAAATTTTAAAGGATTTTTTTATATTTTTTTAAGATTCAAGAATATAATCTTTAAGTTGAAACTTTTCAATATTAACGTATTTCTAGTAACGGAAATCAGATCATTGAAAAAATAATTTTTCTAGAAATTTTAGAATCGAAGTAATATTATCGATGAATTAATTTTAAAAAATTGTTTTCATTTGAGATATTATAAACTCACAACAAAAGTATTTGAACAACGTTTTTTACAATCAGATTGGTCCTCACTTTTGCTTCTTCTATTATCATTATTATTTTTTCCGGAAAAATGTTGTCTACATCTCGTATGCCTCCAAATTTTAAAGTGCATTTATCTATAGTTAAAATCGTTAAAATAATATTTTCAAACATTTAAGAAAAACTCTCTTTCTAGGTTATTTATTTCTAAAATTTGGAACATTATAGCTATAAGACATTTTTCCGGAAAAAATAAACCCTGATTTATAAATAATCAAAGATTTTTTTAAATCAGTAAAAATAAATAGTAAGAGAAAATTAAATAACGAAATCTATTGTTCGAATTATAATTTTTCTCTAATTTTGAAACTTTCTTCATAAAAAATCATATTTTTCTCATTGAACATGAATGATAATATTATTTTAGTTCATCAAATCACAGAATACTTTTTCCTAAAGATCTGACATTTTTAAACTTATGTCCAAATTTGGAATAAGGAAGTGATAAAAGAAAAAAATAAGGGTTATTTTGTAGAATTGCATCCTTTTCTCTATATTCACTTGCTTGAAATAGAAATAAATGCAGATGAAAGAGTCATAAGGATCTGCGAGGATTAATACTTCTCTATCACACATAGTTTTGAATGCGAATACATTATTATTGTCTTCTTATCCACTTTTTTTCTTTGAAAAATTAATTTTTTTCTTCAAATTTTCCTTTGAAACGCAGGTCATTCAAGCAGCTGATTTAATTTATTACTTGAGAACGAATTTTTTAATTTAATGAAAGGAAATAATATAATACTTCAGTAACAGCGCAAAGGGAATCTTTTTATCAAGAGAACTCTCTTATATACAAAAAAAAATGAAAGAAAAAAATCTAAAGAGAAACTCAATAGAATTGAACGTAAAGGATCACTCAAGGCGAGAGTGAAGCTATAAAAGTGTAAAGGAACGAAATGCCTTGGATCTAAAAACTATTCGACCCTTTCCAATTTATTAGAGACTGACGTGGCGGAAAAGCATTTGCTGATTTAAGTACCGTGCGACTCACGGACGCCGGATTTGTTGATGGGAACCGAAGAACGGAAGAAAACTGGGACTATTAAGGAGAAAACGGGCCACCAGGCTGGGTAAATTAAATCTGCTTTTTCCTTTCTCGTCTTTCCTCATTACAGGACCAAAGAGTAAAGATCTCAGCGAGAAAAGTGGGTATTTAATCAAGCATTATAAGTAAATTTCATGAATTTCTGATTCACAGAATGCAATTAAATTCTTCCACAGTTTCGAAAATAGATAGACGATAGAAAATAAAAGGTGGATAATATAGAATAGAGGGTGAAGAATAGATGATAGATGATAGAGGATAGAGAATAAAGGATGAAGGATAGAGTATGGAGGATAGAGGATAGAGGATAGAAGATAGAGGATAGAGGATAGAGGATAGAGGATAGAGGATAGAGGATAGAGGATAGAGGATAGAGGATAGAGGATAGAGGATAGAGGATAGAGGATAGAGGACAGAGGATAGAGGATAGAGGGTAGAAGATAGAGGATAGAGGATAGATGATAGAGGACAGAGGATAGAGGATAGATGATAAAGGATAGTGGATAGAGGATTGATGGTAGAGAATAGAGGATAGATGATAGAGAATAGATAATATAGGACAGTGAATATAGGATAGAAGATAGAGGATCAAATATATATGGTAGAAGAAAGAAGGCAGCTTTTATCCAAGATTATTGTTATCGAAACTGAAGAAATATCTTTGGTTCTAAATAGCGTTCAAAGTCTCAAAATTTCTTAATCTCGGTAAGAGAAATTTTGGAAAATCGGTAAGATGGATATTTATTTTTTGATAGAGGATAGACGGCAGAGAAAAAAAGATAGAAAATAGAGGGTAGAGGACAGAGGATAAAGGATAGAAAATAAAGTATAGAAGATAGAGAGTAGTGGATAAAGGATGAGTAATAGATAATATATAATAGATCCAAGATTCCTGTTTCACCGATAATAGAGAAAAATGGATGGTATGGCACCTTTCTAGCCCTGCCAACTTTTCAAGTTTCGTTAAAACGAATCTTGAAAAAATGAATAACGGCAATATTTAAATAATTAAAAATTTCATTAATGCAAAGTTTTGAATTTTTCAAACCTTATGAAACTTTTTAAAATGCACTAACATCTTCTTAAGTGAAGTAATTTATAAACTACGTTAAAAATTCACATATATTAACTTCAGCGCAAACTTCGAATTTAAAAAAAGGCAATGTCTATTCTCCTTGACTGTCGGAAATTTCTTATTTGACAAAAAAGTAACTATCTAAAAGCAAACGAAACCTTGTTCTAATTGAATAATTATAACCCATAGAAGACGTACTAATTCAGAGGCTCATGCGATCCATACATTTAAATTTTAAACTGAATATAAACTTAAAAATTAGGTTTAAAAATCCCTTTTTTTGGTAGAATGTCGGAAGCTTTGCTTTTTTCTAAACTAACTATCTGGGTGACAAAGAAACACTATACAAAATAAAACAATTAAATTCTAAAGAGTAAAATTTATGAGCGACAATCTAAAAATTCAGATTTTTATCTCATCACGAGCTTAAAAATTTCTAATCAAAATACCCTGTTGCTACTTGGACTATGGAAGTTTTATTTTCTCCTTCAAAGTGAATATTTAAAATCTAACCAAAATTTTTGCTTAACCTAAAAGTAAAATCCAAAGAAGCCGTGAGTATTTATTGACTACGATCCGAACATTCGTATTTTTAACTCACTCAAAGTAACTATCTGAAAGCTAAAAATATTTACAATTTTACAAAAAAATTCATGTTGCTTTAAGTAATTCGAAGGTTTTGGTTTCTTCTTTAAAGTAACATTCTGGAAGCGACGAGAATTCTTTACTAAATGAAAAAATAAATTCGAAAGAAGATGTAGCCATTTATAGGCAACGATCGAATTTTGAAATTGATCTCACTATGAACTTTAAATTTCAAAAAAAGAATTCCTGCCCCTGGAACCTTGGAAATTTTGAATTCTCTAAGTCAGTAACTATCCAAAATCTCTCTGTCATAAATTTAGGATTTTCGACTAAAGCGGAACTTCAAACATTTGTGCTTACGGAAAATAAAAACAAAACGGTACTGGATGAGTGGGTAAATTCAGGGAGTTTTAATAATAACGCTTTTGCGGGCATCCTGTCATAAGTATTTTGAAAAATCAACAAAAGTTAAAACTGGAAGTTAAACAAAAAATGTACCTGTTCTAGAACTTAGGTTTCTTCTTGATTGTTTCACTCTTAAAAAAGCCTAGGTTATTTCCTTTAACTACATTCTGGTTAGAAAATGGAAGCATTGCAATTTATTTGTAAAAATCATCGTTCGGATGATATTGTGTGCATACCATTTTTTTCAATAATTTAGGACTCTTTGTAGACAGTAAAAAATACTAGAGAGGGCAGAAAGAACCCTATTGTAACTGTAGTCACAAAAACAGTTTTATAGGTGATACTGAAATACTCGAGTATTTTTGCAGTTCTCTTCTTCTCAGGCTTGTTTTGAAAAAATATATTTGTCCAAAATGTCCCCCTTCTTACTCTTGAGGCGCAATATACTATCACGACATAAATATTAAAAATTCAATAAAGAAAGGCGATCTACAAGAAGTCCTTTCTCTTTTACTCTCTGTACTATAAAACCGGTGACTTCTTGAAATAACAACGAGTGTACCTACCAATTTCTGACTGTCTAGAGCCCTTATACAAGTGGGTAAACAAACTCGAACTGTCGTGTTGCACACACGATTAGGTTTATTTGCGAATGGACAGTAAGTGCATGTTGGACGCTCGGAAAATCGATGCTCGTTCTCCTAGAAAGCTCTCGAAATCTATAGAAAGGGAGAATGTAGGTAGATAGGTCAAAACCAAGACCCACCCTGTCCACTAGGTAATAAAACCAAAGTGCAAGACAAAAAACAAAAAAAAAAGCAAACAGAAAGTTCGCTAATCCTCAAACACGACCTATAGTCAATTTAAGGTCGAATTTTTTTTACTGGCGAGACAGCGATGCTTTCTACAGTGTTCGTTAAACACGTCCAATTAGCTTTATTTGCGGACTGCTGGTCTGGAGAGGAATTTCGAACATTCTGGAAATCAATGGCTTCTGAGTAAAGATAAGAGAATAAAATGATGCTGGGGAGGCAAGAACTGATCAGTGAGACCTTGAGGACGGATGAAGCGTTTATTTGCAGATAGGGAACAAGACTGACTACGCGATAGCTAGAATCCTTCTCTACCTGCTGGGTAAACTTTATCAGCAAATCAAAATTGGAGATTTCAATTCGTCAGTTTCTTCAGAAAAATTCAATGTCAGAAGCTTTAAGATGCTTTGCTTAAGTCATACTAATTTCTTTATTGAATTTAAAATTGGTGATAGAGGATAGAAGATAGATGATAGAAGATAGAAGACAGAAGATAAAAGATAAAAGATAAAAGATAAAAGATAAAAGATAAAAGATAAAAGATAAAAGATAAAAGATAAAAGATAGAAGATAGAATATAGAAGATAGAAGATAGAAGATAGAAGATAGAAGATAGAAGATAGAAGATAGAAGATAGAAGATAGAAGAAGATAGAAGATAGAAGATAGAAGATAGAAGATAGAAGATAGAAGATAGAAGATAGAAGATAGAAGATAGAAGATAGAAGATAGAAGATAGAAGATAGAAGATAGAAGACAGAAGATAGAAGATAGAAGATAGAAAATACTTGTTGAGCCAAGATTCCTGTTACTGGTATTGGAGAAATATCGTTAGTTCTAGACTGTTCTTATTCTCAAAACTTCCTTAAACATTCTTTAATTTCTACGTGTTGATGATCTGCAGCTATCTTGCTGAATTCTAAGAAATAACAACGATTTTTTTATGAATACTCAAGAATGTTTAGTTAGTGTTAATTTTAACAAATTGGAAAATTATCTCCCGCAAAATGTGCAATAAAATCTATTTTGAAACACATTTTTTTAGGATTGTATCTGTTGTACAATATTAGCCTCAACATTTATATTATCCTCGTAACACACCGTCGTTGTTCTACATAGAACAAGCGTGTGCCAAGTTTTTTCGCTGTCAGGAAGAAAAATATTCTCGATTTACGAAAGCCACTTACCAAACCTCGAGGGACTCGTTTCAAGTCCCCGTCCAACCTCTTATCCTTTTTTCACCCAACCCCTTCATCGGGGTGAGACATGACGTGCCAGAAGTGCTACACCACATGTAGACTGTAGAGCCTGAGAATCTCACCCTCAGGCACGAGCAAGAGTTAACGGGCGAATTTTACTACTCGCTTTTAATTCGGTCCTTATTCTTGAATAGAAGAGCACGTTTCCCTACGAGAATGTCCAGAAAAAAGTAAAATCTTATAGCTAACAAATTTAACAATATCTCCTGAGAGGTATTTAACTGCCGGTCATAACGTCCTGGGTCGGGAGACACTAGTACGGGAAGTGGAAAAAAGTGCTCGGAAGACAAAATCGACCCACCGTGAAACATATTCCTGTATTAAAGCGTTCTAGTTACCGGGTTCAAATTAAAGCTGGAGACTCATTTACTGAGAGAAACTAAAGAGAGAGAGAGTAATTGCATAACTGTGCGAGGATACTTGAGCTTTAAATCTTTCTGGCTTAGTGAAATATCAAAGAAAAAATTTTGAATACATATTTATAAAGGGCAGCTTAATTTTTCGTATTACTAAACCCCAGTAAGTGACATGCGACCAGTGAGTAACACCCTGTATTTATTTATTTATTAAAAACTTGATTAAGAATCAATATGTAAATGAAGGTTTAGTAAAAATCCGAATACTTTATTATTAAATTTTACATAAATATGTTCGGGGAATAATTTTCGTAGCAGTTTAATAAAGGTGTCACTAACGCTGCCACTCGTATAAAGCACATAACACATCAATAAAAATTAATAAGCAATGCAAAAATTGCTGCCACCATGAATGCAGTGTAAAAAAACAATTATTTCACTTTTACTTAGGAAGAAACTCGTGATTAAAGCGGCTTTAACATTAAAAAGCTAAACTTTAAATTATGGAAAGCTGATAGTGCCATTAACGGGGCTCTTCACCTTATTACAAAAGTTTATTGTTTAAGTGATAAAAGATATGCATTGAGAAATTCCTTTCAAACAATATAAGCTTAAATGACGCCAAAAATTACATTACATTGCACGAGCAGTACTGAAAATCTCTGCTAACTTTGAAACGCGATTGTTCCAAAAAAATTGATTTGTTTGCTGTTGAAAAAGCCGTTAAAAAGGGTGCAAGAGAAAAAACAGAGAATAGAGAATAATGGATAAAAGATGTAGGATACAACATAGCATAGAGGATTCAAAATAATGGATAGATAATAGAGGATAGAGGCAAGAGGATAGAGGATAGTGGATAGAGGATACAGAATAGAAGATAGAGGATAGATGATAGAGAATAGAGGATAGAGGGTAGAGAATAGAGAATAGAAGATAGAGGATAGAGGATAGAGGATAGAGGATAGAGGATAGAGAATAGAGGGTAGATGGTAGAGGATAGAGGATAGAGGATAGAGGATAGAGGATAGAGGATAGAGGATATAGGATAGATGATAGAGGATAAAGGATAGAGGATAGAGGATAGAGGACAGAGGATAGAGGATACATAATACAGTATAAATAATAGAAGATCGAGAATAGAGGATATAGGACAGTCAAGTTTTATTCGATGATCATCTCTCTTGGCTGATAGGTCTTCACAATTTTCACGGGTTCTCAAGATGCGACAGAAAATGTCCAAACGTATCTGCATCAGGTTTTAGTCGGTTATGACTGCTGTCAGCTCCGAGAGGAGTCATTAACTTCAACTCATTCTGTAACTTGGGTAAATGGTTGGAATGAAACCAAAATCGGCAGAATGCAATCCTGACAATTGCAACATTAATTAAGGCCTATAAAGGTTTAAAATTCTTCACGGCTTCACAAAATATTAATATAAATTTCTAAGCGTTTTCGCATTAGGTTTCATTCGACACACTTAGGCATTTTCAGTCACATCTCGATAACCCATAAATATTTGTAAGGTTTTATTCACTTGAGTTAAAAATGAGAATTTAAAGTCTAAATAGTATAAATTTCTGATGTTTGTTACAATTTTTCTTTTTCATGAATTAAGTTGAAATTTTGATGTGAAAAATGATTCTTATTCGTCAGCAGTAGCCGTATCGGCAATTTACGACAGTAATCTATGTAAAATGCTGGGTCATTTTTCTTATTAATTTGATAAAAACGCAAGATAGGATGGACTCTTCAAAGTAAGAATTATTCCTGGAATGTATTAAAAATTGTTCCGTTTTAAATGCTTCCACATATATATTTAAAATATTAAGAAATAAACGCTTTATAACATATTTTATTTGTTATATTTTGAAAATTTAGTGGTCAAATAACTCAATTAAAAAAGGTTTAAATTATTTCAAATTTTAGGGATAACTGACTTACCAGGCCGACGATGCAGTGATTTCAAATAACGCAACACCTTACCTGCAAACAGAAAACGTTTTATATGAATTTTTTTATTTCATGTGGACTATCGATTTCCTATTGTTTTCACATCGTGCAAACAGTATGCATTAATTTTTATACAAATATGTCAAGTTTCAACTAAAAAAAGTTAAACTCTTAACCAAAAATAGCAAAGTTTAATGTTCAAACAATAAATATTTTTTAGCCAAATAAGAAAAAACGATCGTCCAAATAAATAATAATAAAAATTGAACTGCAAATAAAAGCACTCAAAGTGGAACTCTTCAATTTTTAAATTAAAAAAGTTTTAAAAATTAAGTCAAACAAATAATTTTTAGTAAAACAATTGAAGTTTAAAACTGAAAATAAAAATTTTAAACCAACGCGTTAATTTGTGAACCAAACAGTTAAATTTTTCAGCCAAAAATGGAAAAGTTACATTTTCATTTTTAAAAATAATTTTTTAAAAATCAGAGTTTTCCACAGAATACTTAAATCTTCATCTAACAGGATGAATGTTCAAACGAAACCAATTTTTTATGAACATAGTAGTTAAAATTGCACTCAAATAGTTGAATTTTAAATTAAACAAAGATCAATTTTCCATAAAATTCTTAAAATTTGAACGAAATGAATAAATTTTGAACTAAAATATTGAAAATTAAAACTTTGCGTTTAAAAGATTAATGACATTTTTTGATCAAAGTCTTTTGAATTAAAGTTTCTTATGGAAACTTTAACCAAGTAGTGTAATCTTGATTGAAAGATGTGAATTTTAAAAAAGTAATGTAATAGTATATAATACAAACGTATACATTTTTCTTGCAATATGTATTTGTAAGATCAAACAGCCTGATTTTATCAAACCTATCATATTTGATCATGAAAATTTCTTGTCGTTTCTCTTTACTCGTCTTAAAATTACATAAGTAGTAATGTTTAATGACGAATAATTGTGATATTAGAGAAGAATTAGCCTTCAAGTTGGCCATTAATATAATTACAAATTGACCAACTGTGCATTTGTTTATAAAATTTGTTTATAAAATTAACAAATAATATCGAATGACAAATATTCAAAACTTAACACCACCACTTATAGAATTTGAAGGTGCATTTGTCTAAAAAATCTTTTTATGAAATAAATAATATAATTAGAGAGAAAAATGTTACGTTCTCTCTATAAATTACAAAACTACTTCTTAAAAAAATTTTTTTTCAATAACAAATTACGATTCAAAGTCAGCAGTGATTTGCATTACCGTTAAAATCCTAATTATCTCGTTCTCTTATATAGGTCTCCCCTTTTATTGCAAGTACGTAAACGATAAACCGGGGTTAAAAGTTTTGGGACAAATCCACAGGATTTCCACAACAGCGTGGTCAACTAAAGCCTGGAGGATAGTTCGTATAATTCGCGATACTCAACAGTACTTAGGCGTACAAACAGTAGGACTTTCCACTGGCATTTACTTCTTTAAAACTATAATCCAAGCACAAAAAGTTAATGCTGTTAATTTTCTCGACTAAGAATAAATATATTTTTCTCTTTTCCTGAGAAAAAGATCAATTTCTAAAACTGTTTATTTCCGGTCATTCTCGGTTCGCAAACATTTTTCACGGTCAACGAAATTTTAAAAATTGAACACGAAATCTAAGAGATGTTTCATTCGTGAGTAATAAAAATTGAACTGCAAATAAAAGCACACTAAGTGGAACTCTTTAATTTTTAAATTTAAAGATTAAAGCTTAAACGTTATTCCATTTAACAATTTTTTATATAAATGATTAAGAATTTACTTGTATAAAAACAAAGCTACTGACACTTTTCAACTGAACAATTTTATACTAAATACAATTAAAATACTATATTACAAATTTTAAACTTCTATAAATTGTATAGTTCAAAGATTCCGATTAAGTTACAAAAATACAAATCCACGTTATCATTTTTAATGTTTTAAATTGAAAAATCACTCAATGAATTTAAAAATATTCAAAATTATACCATTTTAAGCAATTTTAAATTCTAGTTTCATCCCAGAATTTGTTCATTTGAAAATTCCTTGTTTAAATGCGGAATTTCAATACATTTTGAAAACATTCCGTTTTCAAATCGAGAATTTAAATTCTTTTCGAAAAATCTCCATTTCAACTAATTCCAAGAATTAGATTTTTTATAATACTCCCTGTTCCTATACATAATTTAATTTTTTATTGTTGAAATTTCCTCGTTTCAAGATAGAATAACAATTTTATTGGAAAATTTAATTTTCCATTGAGAATTCTTATTCTGCTGGATAAATTCTAGTTTAATCGCAGAATTGTTTTAAACTCAATTCAATTATTTATTCAAATTTAAATTAATTTAAGTCGAATTTCAAAAAAACAGTCAGACATTTCTAAATAATACGCAACTGTTCTTTTTCTTAATCGAGAAATTTCAAATTGCATGGTTTTGAAATAGAATATTTTATACTGAAACTAAATAAGAGCCTTTAATTATAAACATATTATTTTAAACTTATTTTAAATTTAAAAATAGTGAATAAAATTTCAATAGGGCGTTAACATTTCTGGTTGATTTTGCTCTTTGAATAAAATAAGTTTCCTTTTGTTTGATAAATTTCTTAAACTTCAAATAAAAATATTCAATTTTTTGTTAAAAAAATATCTATTTTAGTTTAAAATTCAATTATGTGGTTGAAAATTAACTTTATTTTTGAAAATTCACCTTTACGGTAGAAAATTAATGTTGTTGAAAATTTGTGTCCTTTATTTAAAAACTCAATTTTTTGGAGCAGAAAACACATTTTTAGGTTTAAAGTTCAAAGATTTGATTAAAAATTGAAAGTGTATTGAAAAAATTTATATTTTTAGTTGCAAAATTCAACTTTTCGACTGATGTTCACTTTTTTTGTTTGAAACTTTTACCATTTGCTCGATGATAATTCATCATTATGGGTTTCATGTTGAAACATTTGGTTAAAAATTAAACTATTC
Source organism: Belonocnema kinseyi (assembly GCF_010883055.1). NCBI lineage: Eukaryota > Metazoa > Arthropoda > Insecta > Hymenoptera > Cynipidae > Belonocnema > Belonocnema kinseyi. The sequence goes on from NC_046665.1 coordinate 94,845,909, forward strand.
TGTTGAAATTAATGTTTTTTAACTAAAAATTGAACTTTATTGTTAAAAATTAATATTTTCGGATTCAAAATGGGCGCTTTCAATTTAAAACTTCATATTTTTGGTAAAAATTTTAAAAATAAAAATGCATCTCTCGTGGTTCAAAATTCCGACCAGTTTGTTGAAAATTCTTATGTTTTTCTTGAAAATTGAACTATTTGTTTTTAAATGCCTGGCCTAAAATTAATATTTGTTAATGTTCAAAACTCAACTGTTTGGCTAAAAAATTATTCTTCTTTGCTGAAAATGATTGTTTTTATTGAAAATTCATCTTTCCGCGTTTATTTTTGCAGTTTTAATACTTTGCTTTCTCGATAAAAATGTATCCTTTTTAGTGAAAAATTAATTTTTTTTAATAGAAAGTTGATCTGTCTAGAAAAACTAAAAAAATATTTAAGGAAATACATGGTACACCAGAGAATTTTTATTTTGAAATTTTTTTGCATCCGTGGATAAAACGTTTCGAATATAAACTAGAAAAACAGTCTCTCTACTCTCTTTTTACAATAATAACCTGAAATTCACTTAAAATACAAATGATAATAAACTATTGAAGTAATACTTCCATTTCTATTGTTATCTATACTTTATTGTAGTCGTTATTATTCTGAGAGGAAGGGGATTTATTCCATATTTACCCATCATTCAACAATGAACACATTAGCTCTCCAAATATAAAATTTCCGAGACAAAAGAGAACATAATAATCGCATTTTATTGCGAGGCAATAACTCCATAGGGAAAGGGGAATTGTTTTCCCTGAATCTACCAGTTTTCCAAATTACGTGCAAACTAAATATAAAACGAGAATGTCGATCGTTAGAGTGTTTGAATAATTTTCTCCCCATGCAGGAGTGCAAATTAGATTTTTAATAAGATTTCAATTTTAAGATAAAATTCCCCAGAAGTATGTATATTATTCTCAACAAGAGGATAATAAGCCTTTATAATTAATGAAAGGAATTAAATTTCAAAAAGTAAGTTTAGGTTTTATTCATAATTGTCAAGAAACTATATTCTTTAAATTGCCCCACTTTTCGTTGATTCATTCTCTGAATAATATTTAATTTTTCCTAAAAGTTAATATTCCAAGACAAACATTATATCATTGCAAAATTTTTAATAAAGTATTTTTTATCCTTCAAGCTGTAGAAATGTTATTTTCATAACTTCATTTTGTTATTAAAAATTTACGATGCAAACACTCCTCTAGATTCATTTTGGAATTAAGAGAATTTAAAGACAAATGTATAAGGGTCTCAGATAAATTTTATTGCCTATGAAACTATTTTGTGAAAACAAAATGTTTTAGTCGAAAAGTCAACTAATTGGCTGAGAGTTTAACTACATTTTTGATCATTCATTTTATTGGTCGAGGATTCAAATATTGGTTTGAGAATGGTTTTTTTTATCTTCGTTATCGTTGAAAAGTCACTTTTATTAAAAAATTAACCACTTCGTTTTTTATTGTATACTGATGTTTTTAGTTCAAGATTGAAAGATTCGGTTAAAAATCTAAACTTTTTTTAGTAAAGAAAAGTGTCTGTTTGACTGAAATTCTTTCTTTTCTTTATCTTAAAAATTTATAATTTAAGTGTGAAATTCAACTTTTGACAAAAATTTAACCATTTTTAAAAGATTTATCTTTTTGGTTGAGAAATTATTTCTTACTAAAAATTTAACTAATTATAGTTAAAGGTTTATCATTTTCTGTTAAAAGATCCACCCTTTAAATTAAAAAATTAAACTGTTCTTCTGAAAATTCGATTTTTTTGTTCATAATTAACTTCCTTCTGTAAAAATGTAACTAATACATTTTTGGTTGCAAACTGATCTTTTTTAATTAAAAATTCATATATTATGTTGGAAATTATTTCTTTTGAAATGAACATCACTCTTGTTTAAATATTACCTATTAAATGTTTCGTTTAAAGAATTTTTTAATGAAAAATCAGCTACTTGATTTGAAGTTAAGCCGCTTTGTGAAGGATTCATTTTTTTCTTTAGAGAATCATCATTTAATTCGAAAATTAAATTTTGTAATCGTAAATTTACCATCTTTTTTGATAATTCAATTATTTGGTAGAAAATACATCTTGAGTTAAAAATTCCAGTACTTGGTTAAAAATCGACGTTTTTTTGTAATAATTTGTGTTTCTCAGTACGAAATAATCTCCTGGGTAAAAAAATCACCTTTTTGTTAACAAATTCACCAAGTAACTTTAATTTTGAACTCTTTTCTTAAACAATTCTTACTATGGTTAAAGATTCATCATTGGAGATGAAAATCACTAATAATGTAACTATTCCATTTTTGTTTGAAAATCTCATTGGTTTAAAATAATCTGGTTTGGTTAATGATTAAACTCTTTGTTTAAAAATTCCTGTACACTCGAACTCGAAAAATACGAGCTCCAAAAACAAAAGCGCTCTACAGATACGAGCGTCCTGACTCCAAAGGAGTGGCGAAATTTTTTCCCCTCTACCTCCGTTCTATTGGAGAGTCGAGCACGCTAGACGCGTTGCGTTAAATTTGACGTACGCTTGCGCGTAGTGGGCCTCTGTGCGTTCTCACGCATTACCCCGCCATCTGAACATCGCAGAAGTGGGAGCCCTTTTTACGATCGTATCTTTGAAGTGTCGAATTGCCGAGCTTCTCGTATCTTTGGAGTTTAAATTTACTTTGCAAAAAAAAAAAAAAAAGACATAATGTATCCTTGTCTAACACTTTTGCTTTATATAGGACCATTTGAATAACATGAAAAGTTTGTTAATTTTCCAAGAAAGACAGCATACTTTTGAGTCTAAAGGTACATTATACGTTGCTGATTTTGTGGGCAAGAGTAACGCAATTGTTACCAGTCGAAGCAATCTCTCGTTTGAGCGCACGCTGAAAACTGTAATTGGTCGCCCAGTATGGCGCGCGACCGTAAAAGTCGCTGGCACGATCGAAAATTCGCGTGCAAGCACGCCATAAGTCGCGAGCTCGACGATGCCAGAAAAATAAAAGATCGTCTCGAATAACGAAACTTTCGAGAAAATGTTCTCATATACCACCAAGCAAATAATCCTTCAAGAAGTTTCCTGCTACAAAGAGTCACCGCAATTCTTTATTTATAGCTTCTAAAATTGAATTTCAATCAAGTTATATTTACTTTCAACACCAATAAATGTTCATTTGATATTTTTTGAAAATGAACTTTTATGTTGGATTTATCAGGTTAGCGTGACACTAGAGAAAAATTTTGAAAAATATATTTTGCACTTGAGAAAAATATAACGTTGGGTTTCGTGAACAACAAAATTGTTGAAAAGATTAATGGGGGTACCTACCCCTTAACTCTTTTTATTTTGTGCCTTTGGTAATAAATACTTTCCATAAAAAATGATAATTAGGAAGATAGTTGTATTACAAAGAAAGTGAGATAAAGTCCATCCAATAAAAAACGCAAGGGTAAACCACACCTAGATATTTTCAAATGCACTGAAAGGTTTTTAATTAATGGGAAAAATATGTTTAAAAAATATATTTTACACTTGAGACAAAAATAAATTTGTGTTTCCGCAATTTTTTTTTTAATTAACCCTAAACACGTTTTATTTTGTGTATATGATAATATATACTTTCGATGCACAAAGACAATTGTGAAGATAGTTATATAACAAAGGATGTAAAATAGAGTGTATTCAACGTGCATAACAAACTTAAGCGGGGGTAAGTTACCCCTCAATTATGTATGAATTTTCAAAATGTAAGTCTAAAATCGAGCCAAAAAATCCGAAGAAAAGACGTGTTGCACACAAAAAAGAGCACAGTGTGCCTCGACTGATTTCAACCTAACATGGCTTGCATATGCTCGTTTTTCCTAAATATACTTCTGGGATGCCCCAAGATCATTTGAAGACCAAAAAGAAAAAAAATCGCTAATGTCATTTTTGAGAAAACTCTTTTTTCATTTTTTGAAGAGGTTAATCCATATATTTCAATTAAATAAGTTGGGCGTGCAATTTTATTTGCTCTAATCATTCATTCCGGCATCCGAAAAAGGGCTGAAGGTGCTGCATATTTTACGAGAACTAAAACCCTTCAATTTTTTAAAAAATTGTAAAAAGCGTGGGAAAATATCAGTTTTTTTTAAAATGATCTCATTCCGGTTTACCCTATGTACCAAATACTCTCACAACGATTAAAGTGCTTGACATTTTTTTCAAATTAAAAAAATCGAATGTTCTATCTCTAAAGTTTGGGAGTATTTACATAGTTTTGGGGAAATAACTTATTTCCTATGCATATCTAGTAAAAACTGCTAAATAATTAATTAAAGAACACTTGATTTTGAGCAGATATAAAAAAAATATTGCTCTAAGTCCCGAAGACCTAAAATTGTAGCCTTTTGAATATAACCCTTTTCTTTGAAGAAAAGAAAAAAATGGAAGGAATGACTTTTCAAACCATTTATAAGTCAGGTGCCGCGAAATACAAAAACTTTTTTTTTTAATCGCAACTGTATAATCGGCCATTCTGAATTATCATATGCCTCGTATGTCCCACACTGCAATTATTACACTCTCTCTCTCTATCCATGGATTCGTATACTTCGCATAGGTACTTGTACTTTTAGGTCCTTCAATTAATTCTACGCTTTTTACATCATAAGCATTATTAGATTTCGCGCGTTCAGCTCTATACGGACCGTCAAATTTCGCTCCCATTTTTCGGCCAGGTCCTAATTTAGTGCATTTGATCTGGAATAGATTTCCTTCTTTATACTGAGTAGTTTTACGCCACCTTAGTTTGAATTATCTACTCTAGTTTTAACATTGAATGGCCTTCTGTTCTCATCCGAACTCCAAAGCGAAGTTCAAAGGGGGTCATGCCAATACTTCTCTGGAACGTTGAGTTCAATACCAGCTAAAGACGTTCGGTTAGGGGTTTAATTCCACAATAAGAATTAAACTCGTGTTTTAAAAGGCGTTTTAATTCCACAATAAGAATTAAACTCGTCTGAGGTAAAAGCTGGACCCTCCAGTTTTTGGAGAACTTCTTTTGCTCCCGTCGATTTGGTTGGGTACAGCCAGATGGTACGTATGCAGTGGTATGCTATCCTTTGTCAATTAGTGCAGATAACCCTCCTGTTTCCCATGTTTCTTGTTTCCAATGATACACTTCACACAGTTAGAAATAACGTTTTCAATTTTTTGTTTGAGATTTGGAATATGACATTCCTGCTTGATAAGCTCTTCGGTCCGCTTTGTAACAAAGTGACCTCGTTTATGAGCAGTTTGGATTATCTCACTCTGCGTCGACTTCGGAACGACTAGCACGTCTCGGCTTTCCTTCTGGGAATACAGTAGACTATTCTGGACAAAAAAGTTTTGGTAGGGCTTCTCCTTCAGGATCTCTAAAATCAAGCGAACTTCGTTGTACTCATCTTGAGTTCTTTTTATCCGTGGAACAATGTCCTCTATTATGGCACACATGACCGTATAACGACTAAGGGTATCCACATGTTTTATCCTGTTGCCCAAACGATGCTCGATTTTGTATTTGAACGTTTCTAATTCCATAGCCCATCCTGCTATGTTATGAGAAATATCCATTTTCCTCTGGAATGCCTGGCAATCTGTAATTATTTTAAACTCTATACCTAGAAGAAACAAACGAAACTTACATAAGGCCACAACTACTGCTAGAATCTCCAAATCATAGCTGGAATTTCGCTTTTCAACCGGTGTAGTCTTTCGGCTCATGCAATATATCGGATGTAATTGGTAATCTTCGGGAGATCTTTGAAATACGAGGGTGGATTGATAAGTTTCCGGCCTGACCAAGAAAAACAACGTTTTTAAGAATTTTTTTTTTTATTTCTCAACATAATCTCCTCCAAGGC
>NC_046665.1:94851938-94867085 GCF_010883055.1 Belonocnema kinseyi
CAAGCTATCTAAGGATGGTACTATAGAACGCCACCTCAAGGTAGGCCTAGTGGCGCCATCTCTTGGTCAGGCCGGAAACTTATCAATCCACCCTCGTAGCATGGCTCCATAGTCTTCTCTGGTCGCATCCGTATAGAGCTCAGTTTCGTACGTCGCATTATAAGTCAATAAACCTAGTTTTTTTAACAGAATGTTCTTTAATTTTTGGAAAGCCTTCGACTCTGCTTCTCCCAAACGAAATGGCTGTCCTTCTGCAACAGATCTGTCAAAGATCTGGATATTAATGCATAGTCTTTGATGTACTTACGGAAATAAACAGTGAGCCCAAGGAAACTCTGAATGTCCTTGACAGACTTCGGCTCTGGGTACTTTTCTTTCCTTTTCTGATTAAATCGCGAAATATCGTTCTCAAATACCTCCAAAAAACAGCTGGACAGTTGTTCATCCCGAAAGGCATCTTTTTAAATTGATATTGACTGTTTTGGGTCACAAGAGCCGTATATTTTCTGCTTTCTTTCTCGACATGTACATCGTGGAACTTATTTTTCAAATCAATAACACTGAATATTCGCGCACCTTGAAGTTGGTTCAGCACGTCATCGAAGAGTGGTAAGGGAAATCTATTCCGCTCAATTTTCCGATTTATCTTTTTATAATCTACACACACTCGCGGACTACCGTAGTTTCTTTTTGCGACTACCAAGCGACTGGCATACTTCGACGAGCATGGTCCAATTTCATCATTTTCTAACCAAATCTTGATTTGATTGTCAACAATTTCGCATTCTAATTGCACAAAGCGAGTCGGCCTATCAAAAACAGGTTCAGTATCTTTAAGAATTATTTTTGACTCTATATCTCTCGAATTAATTTCCTTCGGTTCATAACTTTCAATTGAATACTCAACTCCACTTCGAATCTTAGGATCTTTCACGTGACTTACATCAACATCTTTTTCTGTAGCTGAATCAGTACATACTAAATAAATAGTAGGATATAACTTTGAAATGATAACGCGATTCGATTATATAGTAACTCTATCTTGCGCGGTAATATCATTACCGATCGCTGCGTTCAATGGGACACTGCTGTCTTGTATAACATACATTGTTAAAGAATATTCCTCATCATTAAGTTTAATTACATCCTGGGAATATCCTATCGGTTTATTCCCATTATAACTCATGCTAATTAAAATAATTTCGGCTAAAAGCAACTTTGGTTCTCCAATCTGCTTATGCACGTTTTCCTGATTAAAAGTTACCATACTGCCTAGATCAACATAATCCTCAATCGCAGAATTTCCAATCTCATATTTATTTAGGAAACTTTGAATTCACATCTATATTTACCTTTGATAAATTTATATTCCTACCTAAGCTTTTGGACTCATAGTCATAGGCACCTATTCTCTTCGTTATTTTCAGCACCATTGTCCTCTTCGTCCTCCAGAGCTCCCTCTTCGTCTTCGTCCTCTGAGTTTTCCCGTGATAAGTTCAAGTCCATCAACCCATTGCAGATACGTTGTATGACCTCATCCAACGTGCCGCTGTAATCCAATCCGAGCAGATCGCATATCGACGTTAAATCACCACCTGCTAATCTTTGCCTCGCGTAGTTCAACTTAGCTGTGTGTTTTTCTAAACCATCCTGACAATTAAAGCCACTAAATTCGCGCAATTTTTTTCTATTTTCTGGATCACCGTTTTTTTCAAAAATAAACTTGTAGAGCGCAAGTATTCCTGCTTTTGAGGATGTCTTTATTTTGTTTTCGATCGATTCAATTTGACTAATATGGTCCATTTTTTTAATGTGTTGCTAAAAACGTCGAATGTTGACTGTAGATAACTTGAACGATCAATAATATCTACTAATTTTAGTACCTATAAAAAAATTTTCACTTTTCACTATCGGTACAGCAGATGACGTATCGACCCGTACTGCTTTTCTTCCACGCGACCAATCTGCTTTCATTCGTTTTTCCTAAACACACATAGATCCACATGACTGCACACATTATCCAGAATTTCACTAAATAAAATTCACCACAGGCCTTTGAATCACTGCATCCTTAAAAAATTAAAAAACACTCGTAATCCTTCGTTTAAATCTCTCCAGCAATGATTTGTTTCTCCGTACGACCTTGAACGATAGTTTTTCAGTTAATGACTGCCGAATTTTTCTAATTACTACGATTCCTGCTATCTTCTTGCGCTAAACTTTCAAAGGAATGAATCGTCGCCTATTCGTCTTTATAATCGAGAAAAGCGTCTCTTTTAGCCGATTTTACGTCATTGCGTTCCCAAATTACGTCGTAAAAGGAACACGAGGCGCGAATCGTTTTGGCGTCGGTTTGTGTCGTTTCATCTTTTAAGTTTTGAGTCTAATTTCTAAAAATAATCGCGTCACGAATACTTCTGTACGAAAGTACGCGGCATCTTATCGCGGCCGAGCCCCCAAATTTGAAGGAATTTGTGTTGAAAATATTTTATTCAAAATACAAAAGATTACATTAGTGGATTAACATCGTTTTAGTTTCAGACTCCTGTTTTGACACTCTTCATTCGCAAATCGCTTCGCTCACGCCCGGCCCTTTTACAGTCTATAATTCAAGTCCCGCGAAATACAAAAACGTTTTTTTTTTAATCGCAACTCTACAATAACATAAAGATATCGCGATAACCGCACACGGCTCGCTTCGCTCGCAAGTTCGAGCGCGCCAATAGCACGCGAATGTTGATTCTCGCGCTTCGCGCTCGATTATGTATTTACCTCGCGCTACGCGCTCGGTCTTTATATTTTCGCACATTCTTGCACAAACATATTAAAATTAAGACTCAAAACATCCACCATTGTAATTTTGAGATTGTGAATTCTCTTTCGTTGAAAAAGCTTAGTTCGAGAGTTTCAGCGCACCTACGGCACGCGACTGAGGGCAATCGCACTCTGCGCTTAGTCTTTACATTTCTTTCGCATTTGGGCTCAGACCTTTTAAAATCAAAGGGGAACGGACCGACAACTGTAATTTTGTGATTTTGTACTCTCTTTTGTTAAAGCTCTTTTGTCTTTAACGAACACATTCTCATCACGTATCTCGTGCTTCGCACTCGATTTTGTCCAACCTGTCAACTTTTCTACATTACACAAAACACTTTTATATCAATTATAATACATTTTTTATGTAACTCTATCGTGTTCACAGACAGACATACATACATACAGGCATACAGACAGTCAGAGACATTCGTGAAAACCTGTTTTTCGGATTCAAGTGTTTACTCCTGAGAATTGGATTAACGAAAAATCGGTTTTCAAAATTAATCAATAGGTAATAATTTCCCGCTAATTCTATTTATAAGATTGTTTTCGTTCATTTTTATTTGTTTTCAAAATATAAGAAAGTCAGCATGACAGCTAGGAAAAAACGCAGTATCCCAAAGTATGAAATCTTCCTCTGTAAAATAAAAAAACCCTAAAAAATTACAGTTCCATCCAGTCATAAACACAAGTTTTCCGAAGAAAATAGTTTAAGAATAGTTCCCAGATATTAGTCAAAAATAGGTTTCTGTCCTTTATTAATTGGATCACGAAAAAACTGGTCTGAAAATTAATCAATTGTTAATTATTTTCCGATAAATCTATTTATAAGATGAATTTTTTCTTCATTATTTGCATGTTTACAAAACATAAGAAAGTTATTATAAAACCCAAGAAAGAAAATAAGTATCCTAAAGCTTGAAATTTTTCTTTAAAAAAAACAGACAGATTGGTACTTCCAATTAATCGTAAAAATTTGTTTTAAGAAAAAAATATTTTCAAGATGGTATTCAGATGGTAGTCGAAAATGGGGCTATGTACTTTTAATAATCGGATTTACGAAAATTTTGTTCTTACAAATAATTAATAGGTACTAATTTCCTGCTAAATATGCTTGTTAGACGTGTTTCTTTGTTCATTCTTATTTGATTACAAAACGTAAGAAAGTGAGCCAAGAAAGTGAAACAAGAAAAAAACTGAGCATCCTGAAGCTTAAAATTTTTGTTTTAAAAAACGGAAAGAGTTACAGTTTTAAAGAATCATGCACTTGGGCTTCACAAAAATAATATATAATATAATAAAAAATACAAATATAGTAAAATTTTTTTTTTAAATAAAAAAGAATGACAACTCCAACCAATCATAAAAACAGGTTCCCCAACTACAATAATTTGCTCTTCAATGTTACCTAAAAATTTTTAAAAAATGGACGATGCTTGACATATTAGATGATGGTGTCAAGGCATTCATATTCAACATAAAGCTACCCCTTTTCATTTAATTTATTTAACATCCTCCAATTCTAAACCCTCACAAAAAATAGTCAGTTGAGCCAACTATTAAGTTAGTAAGATATGGTAATGCTATTATATTAGTTGATACTGATATTTTATTAGATAGTACAACAATTTCAATAGTTGCACTGACTATTCAGGTAGCACCAGCAACTAAGTAAATGGTTGCCCCAACTAATAAAATGGCATTACCTTATATGAAAAACTAAATAGTTGGCTTAACGAATCATTTTATTTAGTGTAATATGAACCCTCTTTCCTCCAACGCTCTTATATATCGAGCAAAGAAAATTTTATAATATATTATAGCAAAAAATAAATGGATCAGTTATAACTGAACTTGAATAGATTATGAGCGTCATAAAGCCTTTACATCGGCTTTTAGATTAGAGAAGAGCGTCATACTCAAACAAAAATATAAATGAATGTTTTTTGCTTATATTCTTTAGAACGAATCTGTTTAAGTAAGACGGATCAAATATTGGCAACTGACTAAGCCGTATTATAAACAACTTGGTGAAGTTTCAGCCAAGAAATACTCAAGCGAAAACTAAGATGCTTGCAATTAAAAACTTTTTATGCCTCTCTCTCTGGCTGACGCTCATTAAAAATATAGTTGTATGATCAAGTTTTGTGTACGAAATGTGCTCTATTACCAAAGTGACATTAGTTACCCTAAAATACATTATAATCAAACATAAATAACAGTAAATCATAATATTAAATAATGTCAACGTTATTGATAAATAAAATAATAATAATGATGAGAAAATTAATAGCCTAAACAAACATGTAATAATAAAAAGGTTTATTTGTTACAACCCAACCTTTATAACGTGATTGCATTAAGAAACACCTTGAGAAGTTAAAGTGAAAAGAGAATCATGTCCTTCAATAACGTACTACACAAGAAAATGGTAAGTAGTCGCATCTTGGAGGAAATTCGAAACTGTCACCCCAGAGAGGCTGGAGTGTTTTATTTTTGTGGGGATCGTTGTTTATTATCCCTATCCGGGGATGCTAATTCCTTTTGTAGGTTATGTGGTAACTAACTTGGGAGAGGGTGTGAGAAATAACATTGGGACACCTATTTCAAGCAGAACTGCAGAGGTTGATTTTATTTTACGAGTGACATAAATCATAATACACCTTTAATATAGTAAACGTTGAAGGAAAACTTATCAATAATAGGCATAATCATTAGGTACGATACAGACTCACCCATTGTCCTTTGTAGGTACGAATAATTTTATACTTATGTTCTACCTAAAATAAGGAACTGAGTAGGGAAGTCTTAAGTCACTTCCCCACTATAGGGCGTTAGATTATTAAAGGCACACTTACGATTCCCTTGTCCAAGACAACTCTAGTCCTAGGTAAACTGTTGACAAGCACCTAGCTCCCACTTTAACCATCATCTAACTTTAACCATTATTTAAATCTAAGTTTACAGAGAAGTGGCAATAGTTGGTTTTAAACCTGAGTTTGTCTCAAACCCTCTTCGAATCGAGAAAACCCCTATTTTCCTTTTCCCTATAAAGTCGGATTCCAATTTTGGGTTCAGATTCTCCTTCGTTTTGAGATTCGAGGGAGAATCTTTTACTCTGGGTCTCATCCCTCCAGAATAATAGAAGAATTTTGGATCTTTTCCAAAAGATAGAAATCGAGAGAGGTCATATGGGATTGCCCCACATCGATTTTTGCCTAAAGGATCGAAAAGATCTACTGATTGATTTAAATACTTCTCGGACCCGAGTTTTCCTAGTTTAACGTTTTTTTGCGGTATCCTTGCAGGCGTTAAGTAGGAAAATCTGAGAAAGATTCGGGTTTACGCGTCCTACTTTCTTTAAAAATTTTTAAATATAAATTTGACTCCTAGATTCGCCAACAACGACGGTGCTTTGAGAGACCGCGAGCATCCAACCGGACGGGCAAGTAAAGATCTCGATCTATCACCGATCTCTTATCTGGAGAAAGAAACTTGTTGAACTGCCTGGATTACTTGCCGTTAATTTCCTTTATTGATGTCTTGTCGGAGGAGTGAGTGGGATATTTTGTTTAGTCAGGAATTTTTGACTGGAGGAAGAGATTGGTGTGATACGAAAGAAAGGAATATGATCGGCTCCCCTTATGCCACTTTCCTGCAATTGCTTGCATTTTTGTATCACGGTCTCACGGAAAGCGTGAGACAAGAAATTAGTCAGCCGAATTATGAAATTCCATCGACAATAACTTTTTATTAATTTACAGATATTAATTCTTAATAATTTATGATTTAGAACCAGAATTATTAGGAATTACACTGTGGTCTTGCCTTTCAACTTAAATTGGGAGGTATTTATTACGCTTGAACTTTAGGTGGATACGGTGGCCTTTCATTATATTGAAAAATTTTGGGATGGTGGAAATCGGTTGATTCCTTCTCTTTTTATTGTAAGTTTCAGTTTTCCCATAGCTAGGGGTGTTGGTGGTGAGGGTGGTTGAGTTAGAACGAGAGGAATCAGGTGAACGACGGGGGAAAGATGCAATGGTGCTTGTCTGCTACATACTATTATATATGTAAATTAGTATAATTATATTTACACAATTTCATGAACGGACCTTTTTAAGATTTAATTATTATTTTTTTAGTTCTTCAGGTCTTTTTTCGTATTATTAACATCATTTCAATAATATATATAGATTAAGCACTGTCTAAGTGATTATTATTTATGATCTAAAAGACATTTCTTCATTCCACTTGCATGTATCCCAGAGCATTTTGTAGAGCACGGATAAAGTCGAAATTCAGCGAATTGTTTAGCCAGTGCTGATTATTGACCCTCACCTGCATGTGTCACCATCATATGTAGTAACTTTTAAACTTAAAATGATTTTTCAACAATTGTATCTGCTGTCAAAATCGGGAATTATACTATTTTGAGTATAAAGTTTAAAAACTTAAAAATTGCTCGTTCTTAATGAACATTTTAATTGTAAAATAGTTAAACAATCAGCCAAAACAGAATTTTATTTTTAAATAAAAAACTGTTGAATTTATCAAAAGATGAATTTTTTCACAAAATATTCGAATCGTCAGGAAAAACTGATTTTGAAACAAAAAAAATGAATTCTCTCCCAAGAAAATTAATTCAATTGCAAAAAAGATTAATTATAAACAAATAATTTACATTTTCAACCAAAGGACTCAATATTTAATTCAAATGAATAATATAAAAAATACGTTTGACAAAGTTGTTCAAATTTTAAGAAAGTAGTGTGATTTTCAATTAAAAAGATGAATTCTCCACGAAAGACGTATTTGTTAATATTTCAACAACAAATATTTCCATTTCATAACAAAAAAGGTGAGTTCATTCAGAGAAAATAGGTTAAACCAAAAATTTATTTAAAAAAAAAACAGATTACTTTTCAGCTAGAAAAATTGCATTTTTATCAAAAAAAAAAGATTAAATTCCTGCAAAAAAGATAAATTGAAAAAGTAGAGACAAAGTTTCAAACAAATAACTGAATTTTCAAACAGAAACTATTTTTTTATCAAGAACAAAGTTTTAACTAAGTTATAGTTTAATCATTTGTCTTTATATATATATATTATATATTATATATTTTGAAAATCCCCCAGTATTAAAATATATAACCTGAGATTTCTAAAAATCTTTCACAATTGGAGTAGTTGCTTTAAAATCAATTAGATTCTTTTTTTGACAAATATTCCCCTCCAGCTTACAAATTTTTGTAATTATCTTAAAACTTTAAAAAGTCCAAAATAAATATTATCCCAAAATCTACATTGGTTTCAATGTTAAAATCTTAAAATAATTTTAATAATTCAGAATTTTTAAAAATATTTCAACATTAAAATAGAGTAAAAACAAATGCCTGGAAATCTTTCACTTTTTTCTTTTGCCATTTTTAGACATCTTTCGATTTTTTGAATTTTCCTTAAAAATTAATTTTTTTAAATAAAAAAATAATTTTAAATTTTGCCAGGAATCTTAAAAAAATATTTGGTTCTATTGAAATGCTTAAAAATTTTTAAAAAGTGTATACATTTTTTCTTCTATATCTTAAAAATGTAAATTAAAAGAATTTTTAAATACTTTCAGGTTTGAAACTACTTGTGTACCTTTTTAAAACATATAAATGTATATTACACTTAAACTAAGTCGAATTATTCTAAAATTTTGTAATCTTGCAAAATAAAAAAAAATAATTTTTGAAAATCGTCCACATTGTTCATGTAAATTATAAAACATCATTTGAAAAGTTTTATATCTTTTGTAATCTTTTCATGAGTCTTACGAATTTTTTGATAATTTCTTGAAACCATTCAAAATTCTTTAAAAGTTCCTTTTTTGAAATCCTCCAAATAAACATTTTCTTTTAAATTCTTTAAAATCTTCTCATGATTCGACTTATTTTACATTTTTCTCGAAACTTCAAAAACTTTGAAATATCTTTTGAAATAATTCAAACATTTCCTAAAATTTGTTTAGGTCTCCTAAAATTATAAAAAAATTTCTTGAGATATTCTAGACTCTATTCGCAATATTTTGTATTCTTGAAAACTAAAAACTAATCTTTTAAAATGCAATAAAAATGCAACTAAATTTTGGTCGTATTTTTAAAAATGTGAAAAAGTTTTCAAATTATGGTGTGCTAGCAAAATCTTGGGAACTGAGTTATTTCCCAATATTGAAAAAAAGTTTGTTTGGAAACAATTTTCTAGTTTGCAAGGTCTTATGATTAAAATCTTTAATAAAATGAATCTTTTATAAACCCTGGTTTTTAATCAAACTTTTGAACATTGCTGAATTTTCAAGCCTTTAGTATCCTGCAGTGTAAACATTTGAAATTACATTTTTTAATTAATAGAAAAATATAAAGTTTATCTATAATTTCTTGAAAATGAAACCAGGATCCTAGAAAAATTGATCTGCAAATCTGAATTCAACTGGTACTTTCTCCTTTAGATAGTTAAACTAAATCAGAATCAGAAATTTTATAATCACAATTTCAGAATCAGAAGCCTATCTATACCTCAATCGAGTAGTGCAGAATCGTCAATGAGGACTGAATAGAAGTTTCAGTGAATTACAAATTAAGGAAGATCCAGAATTACGACCAACGCGGGATTACACTGACTTTCTGGGATTATTGAACTTTTATCTGGAAAAAGGGTGGCAGAGGAAAAAAAAGAAAGTAGTATGGAATGAAGCAGTGTCTCCAGGGTCTCGGTGGCAATCTACTGATCCGATAAATCTAATCAGCATGCTCATCGACCTACGTGCTGTATTCGCTCTTATTAATGATCTTTAAATCCACTCTCATTTCTCAATCTCATACTTCTTACATCTCGACTTAATCCAATACCCTTTTCTCACGCTGCGAGGACATTGAATTGCCAGTGCCAGAAAATCAGAAAATGTTTTTTCTATCCCATTTAAAAATATTCTACGGCATTTTAAAAATGTTCAAAAAATGTCCCATGAATTTTTAAGAATTTTGAAGATTTTAAGGGATTGACAAAATTTGCATGGGGTTTTCAACTTTTTATTTACAAGAAATTAAAACATTTCTAGGCATTCGCCGATTTTCGTAGGTTTCATATATTTTGAGGTATTTCAAAAGGTAGGAAATCATTTTAAAGACTTCAAGATATTTTAGAAGGTTCTAATTAATTTTAAACAGATTCTTATAATTTTGAGAGGTTACGAAATACTTGAAATACTCAATAGTATTTTTTTAAATTCAGAGGAATTTTCAAGAGCTTCGAAAAATATATAAGGTATTTAAAAATAATTGTATTACGTTATTTTACTTTCTAGAATGAAGGGGTTTAGTAAAATTTCTTATATTTTCATATGTTATAGTGTTTTTTCAAAGATTTGAAAAAATTTCAAAAATGTTGGTATATTTTGAAAGATTTTAATTAATTCTAACATGTTTTTAAAATTTTTGAAGATTTTTCAGGAACTTTAAGAAGTTTCATGGGATTTCGAAAGGATTTCAATCGATTTGAAATCTTTTAGAGAGCTTAAAAATATACCATGAAATTTATAGTGTATTTTAACAATTTAAAGGTATTTTACAGGATTTGAAATATTCTAGACTGTTTTAAAAGATTCTAGAGGATTTTTAACATACTAAAAAAATTTGCAGATATTTCAAAGGATGTTAATGATTTACGTGCATTTTTCAAATTAAATTAAATTTTCTAAAGTTTTAGGAAATTCGAGGGGAATTGGAAGAATTTATCAAGAAAATTCAAATGTATTTTCAAAGAATCCGAGGAATTTTCAAAATATTTAAAAATTTTCAAAAAATTTCCAAGATTTTAAGATATATAATATAGTTTAGTCAATTTTCTTATATTTTCATATTATTTAGAGTATTTTAAAAGATTCAAAAAAAAATTTTAAATGAAGGTACATTTTGAAAGTTTTAATTTAATTTTTTAATTTTTTAAAAAATGACGAAGAATTTTCAGGAGCTTTAATAAGTTTCCAGAGATTTCAAAAGATTTCAATAAATTTGTAATCTTTTAAAGAGTTTAAAAAGATACCAAGGAATTTATAGTATATTTAAATAATTTGAATGTATTTTACACGATTTATAATCTTTGAGATAATTTTTAAAGATTCTAGGGGATTTGTAATAGATTAAAAAAATTTGCAGAAATTTGAAAGGACGTTATTGATTTATGTGCATTTTTCAAATTAAATTATATAGTCAAATTATTATATTATATTAGTCAAATATATTATATTAGTCAAATTTCTCATATATTTTTTTAAAGATTTGAAAAAAATTCCAAAATGTAGGTATATTTTGAAAGTTTTCAATAAATTTCCACATATTTCCAAAATTCTGAGAAATTTTCACAAGATTTAAAATACTTTAGAGTATTCAGAGGATTTTAAGGGATTTGTCATTTATTTAACAAGTTTGCAGGAATTTCAGAGGATGTTCATGATTGAAATGCATTTTTAGAATTCCAATAAATTTTCTAAAGCTATAAAAAGATTCATGGGATTTAAAGAAATTAAAAAAAAATATACATATATATTTTAGTGTATTTTAAAATATTCCCAGGCATTTTCCAGATATTTGGAAATTTTCAAAAAAATTTGAAGGATTTGAAATATTTTATGAGTTAAAAATGTGAATTACGGTTTAAATTGTTCAATTACTAGAATCAATGGTTTTCGTAAAATTTAATATATTTTAGGGTATTTTAAAAGATTTAAATTTAAAAAATCTCCAGAAATATTCAAGACCATCAAATAGCTTGAAGGGATTTCCCAAGATTTTAAGGATTTCATAGGATCTTAAGATTTTTTTTTAATCTTTGAAAGTATTTTTAAAAATTTGCAAAAATTATAAATATTTCAATAAATTTTCAATAGGCTTTTATAAGTTCACGGAGCTTCGAAGGTTTTTAAAAAATTCATGGTATTTAAAAAAATTCCACAGAATTTTGAAGAACTTTAAGAAGTTTTCATAAATTTCATATGATTTCAAAGGATATATTTAAAATATTCAATGATATTTTGAAAGATTTCAAACAATTTTTAATTTAAAAATGTTCATGGCAATTTTAAGGATTTGAAAAACCTCAAGAATACAAACAACAAGGACTTTTCAAAAGTTTTGGGAAGTTTCAATTGGCTTACAAAAATCTAGAACTATTTGAAATGTTAAGGGTATTTCAGAAGATTCTAAGTCATTTTCAATTCATTTTAGTAATTTAAAACGATTTTATAATATTTTGAATAGGTTGCGTTATTTTCGAATATTTAAAATAATTTTTAAGGTATGTAAATTTCTTTCAAAGAATTCACAAGGATTTAAAAGGTTTTTTAGATATAAAAATAATTTTCTTAGCCATTTAAAACAATTTATTTATAAAGCATTTGCAAAGATTTGAAAAAATTTATAATAACAGGACATTTAAAAAGATTTAAAAGAATTTTAATATATTTTAATACTCTTGAGGGCATTTTAAAGAATTTTAAAGAGTTTAAGGTTATTCAAAAAATATTAAGAAACTTTCAAGAGCTTTAAAAAGTTTTAAAGGGTTTAAAAAGATTTAGAGATCTAACATTTTTCACACATTAAGATTAAAATATGACTTTGCTCACTTTTGAATAATTGGAATAGAAATTATTATTTGATTTTGAACGTTTTCGACTTAAAAAATGTTTAATAAGTAAGTTTAACATGTTAAAACCATGCTATTTTTATCGATTTCTTTAAAAATCAAAACTGTTTTAAAATCTGAACTTTATAAAATAAACATAAATGAATGAAGAATATTTTTGAAATTACAGTCAATTTCTAGAAAATTAGTCTCGTGAGTCGAAGCCCTAAATGATTTATTATATATTCTAAAACTAAATTCGATTATAAGGTTATTTAGATAAATAATTGGTAAAATCTGAATTTTTATAATATGCTCTGTATCTTGTACACACAATGAGCTCTAAAGTAATTTAATTATATTAGAAATGGCTTTTATTGTTGATTTATTTCGTAATTCACAAAAAAAGAAATATGGCTGAAATATAATTATATAATTATAAATCTGTACAAAAAATGAGTTTTAAAATTACTAAAGTGCTATATGAAAAAAATAAAGGAAATAAAACTTCTTCAGTCAAGTTTCTACAAAAAAACACGCTGAATAATTTTTTATTTCACTTATGAAAAAATTTCCTACTGTGAAAAATTGCTTCCCTACGTGAAATAATTGTCTTATAAAAAATAACTGAAAAAAGGAAATTTATAAAGCCTTTTAAATTCAAAATTGAATGCAAAATTCTTAGTGTTCAAACCTTTGCTATGGCTGGAAGTAATTTCAAGGAAGCCTTGCTTCGCGAAGACCTTCTTAGTAAATAAAGAAAACTTGTAACAATAAAAACAATGCAATTTCTTTTGTGAAAACCCCGCTTCTTTATTATTTCTTAGAAAAATCAAGAAGAAAGATTCCTTTGAGGTGTAGTACTTTATCGCAGTGGTAATCCTGACTGACGAGCAGGAGGATGGGAAGCGCGTAAAAACGAGGATAAAAAAGGGAATTTGCCCGAATGTCGTTCTTTTGAGCTGAGAATTCGCAGTAACTCGAACCTTTGTTAAAACGGGCAAACTCTAAAGAGAGGAGGGGGGGGGGCGCCAACCACTTCCTTACGGAGGAAGGCTTCATTGTCCTGAGTTTTCGTTGTCGGCGTTGGTCGTTGGTTAACGCAAACGTACGTGAATTGACTTTAGTACTGGCAGCAAGTTAGTGCCGTCACTAGGACAATTTTAATCCTGGTTTAATTTCGTTCCGGGAGCAGAGGTGGCTGGTTGTATTAATTAAACAAACGTTGCAAGGCAGCTCGACGATGGCAGTCAAGACGAGGTACGACCCTCCAGTGACATCGAGTAGAGAGCTTGTTCAGAGCGATGTAGAGCACTGCAATTTTGCCCGGCGCCTATGCACAACTTGCACTTGCACTTGCACTTGCACTGCTAAGCTCAGTAGCGTAACGAATTTGTAGGAGGTCCGCAAGCAAGATGTTTACCATACGACCCTCTTCCCTCTTCCCTCTGCTCGGGTCCGTTACTGAATACTTAATTCAGGACCTGCTCATCTGAATTATTCATAAATCAAAAAATCCGAATTCACCTTACTCTTGAGGGATAACGTGAATCTCTTATATGATAATAGCTGAGATCGCTCACTAGTAAATATTAACGAAAGCAAGGCTATTGTTCTCTTAACTTGTGCAGGTCAAAAAATGATATGTAAATCGCTGTACAGAAGGAATTAGGGTTTCAATTTTGTTTTGAGGACTTTTCTTAAAAACTCATTTAAACTTTAGGTTTGTTCAGACTCTTGATCAATGTCACAACTAAAAAACAATTGAATTATTTTCAATTTTGGTGTTGCTCAAAATTAACCCATTAGGGAGCAATTTTCTTTCAAAACATCTTGACGCTGTTTCTTTGTTTAAAATGAAACCTGGGTTGTTTCTGTGAGATAAACAGCCATTTCAGACAATTATCTTCTGTCTAGATAAACTCTATCTATTTGGGCTCTTCGCACTTTTATGCTCTACGAGAGATTATAAAATCTTTTGCTTCTGTTTTGAAGATTGAGCCTGTGACCGTGAATTTATAAGTTAGAATTGTTCGCTGTAAAAAGAAAAAAGTCATTCGCGATGGTACACATTCAAAATATCAGTAAACTTCTCAACACGTTGTTGCTCATTGTTGGAATATGAAATTCTGCTCTTTGACTACCATGGTTGAGCAAAAGTTTTCCTAAACATTCGTGGAACATTCCAATAGAAGGTTTAGAGACTTCCAAGAGATGTTCCAGGAAGATTTCCGGAATTGGGTGAATTTTCGCGTATCAAAGTAAGTTTCCAAGGAAGATTTAGGAATGTTCACGAGGAATTGATTAAATCAAATCACTTTAATTCCTCACGAATGTTCCCTAAACCTTCTTCGGGGAAGTCATCTGATAAGTAAACATTTAGTTATTTCGTGCAACCCAAGTTTCAGAACCCCTTTTTGAATTTTTTTAAAGTGCTCTCAAGTGATACCTTTGATGCGGTTACAATATGATCAAACCCTACTCCAATTTGGATCTGACTAGATAAGGAAATAATATCGTTATAGCATTGTTTTTTTTTTTTTAATTTTACAACATCTGGTTATGAATCCTACAGTCTGTCAAGTTAAAGCGTGGGTGGCTTTACTCGCAGTCGGTAAGGTGCATCGACATGATTTTGGTGTCAAAATATTAAGAAGAGCTCCCTCTTTC
>NC_046665.1:94867185-94890810 GCF_010883055.1 Belonocnema kinseyi
GAGGGAGCTCTTCTTAATATTTTGACACCAAAATCATGTCGATACACCTTACCGACTGCGAGTAAAGCCACCCACGCTTTAACTTGACAGACTGTACCGTTTTAGATATCAAATTAATTGCTTTGTTAATATGTGGATCATATTTTAGATCTGAACTTATTATAATGCCCCAGTCAATTCTGGTGACCAATTTCATCAACATGCTATTTCCCAACTGGTATTGAAATTCTATATTATCCTCTTAACGTGAAAAAATTATGGCTTTAAACTTATCAGTTTTAGAAGAAAGCTTGTGCTCTGAACACTATTTGCTGAAATGAATGATTTTTTCTTACAGATTTATACAATCTCTTATGGTTTAAATTTTTCGACAGATTTTCGTGTCGTCCGCAAAGACTAAAATTAGTGTTATTTCACCCATGACCATATCCGTGAGATAAATTATACACGTGATTGGTATTATATTTCAAAAGGCAATTACTAAACTTTGTATAGGCTAGAGTAATAGGATGTTCCTTTTAGCCATTGTCCATCAGGCGGTTTTAGGTTTGAAAATGAAATATAATAACTATATTAAATTTCCAAAAACGAATAAAGAAATTATCATGTGAAAATATTAATTCCCAGAAAATTGATAGAGAATTTCAAAATCAAAATTTCAAGGGTTTTTTATTATCTGTTTTTGATAAAGCTTAAAAAGCGAATTTTTAATTTTTATCAAAAATAAAAACTTTCTCTTGGAATCCTATTCTGAGAAAATCATGATATAATATCGCGACATCACAGTATAACAGGATTTTTTTTAATATTTAAAGAAAATAAAAAAATATAATTTTTTCATCAAATGATAATAATTTAAAGAAAAATTAAAGCTAAGAGGTGTAAAAAATTATTACTACCTCAAAATTCGAACCAATTTTTATTCAAAATCTTATTACATTTTTTTAACTTAGTGTATCAAAAAATAAAATTTCGATAAAATCCTTTTATCACAATGTGTATTTGATTTTTCAAGAATTTTTCCGTGCAATAAACCAGTTTTTAATAAAAAATTGTTATTTAGTTCTGTACCTTCATTCTATTTTTATATAATTTTATTTGACAACTTTTTTATATTTTAATATTTATGCTACTTTTATTTTACTATTTTTATATTTTTATTTTAAATGGGAGTAATAATAACCAACATGTAAATGTGCAATTAGATAAGGAAACATGAAAATTTCCTGTCAAAAAACTTTTCTTGTAGTAAAAGTGTCAAAGTTTGAAAAACTAAATTTTTGATATCAAGGAAGGGGTGGAAATTAATTTTTTACGTTGATTTAAATAATTTGAGGTGTGCTCTTTATCACTCATGATAGTTATCTTATGTGCGAATATAAGTAAAAAATTAACCTCATGGCAAGTATCTGGGAAAACTTCAATGGAAAAGTAAAATTTTCTGTTTTTTTTTGGTACTTTTATCTAAAAAAAAATCGTTGCAGAAAGAAACATATAGTTTTTCCTTTTTTGGTACTTTTTATCCTATATTAGCAGTACTTTTTTAGGATATAAATTCCACCAGCATTTGTGAAAATGACATGCAACAACAAAAAATTTACTTTTTTAAGCAATTTTCTTAAGAAAATCAATTAGAATTTGTGAAAATTAAAAATAAAAGACCTGGGATTTTTTCCACCAACAAAGCAGTAGGTTCTTTTCGGTAAGATTGTCCTAAAAAATTCCTGGTGGAACTAGAGACATGTTGAACAGATACCTCATTTTTTTCGAACCAAGTACTTTAGAAGCACTTTATTCTGAATTCCAAAAAGATCTTAAACAATTCAGATCCCCCGAGATCACTCAAAAACCTACAGAATATTCAAAAAAATTCAACAATTTTCAGAAAATATTAGATTTCGATAAAAATTTGAGGTAAAAATTAAATAATCAAGATTATATATTAAATTTTTATTTTATTTTTGTAAACAATACTTTATTTTATTTCTGCTACTTTTTCTTTATATAATAACAAATATAAATAACAGCAGCAAGACCGAATAGTAAGGCATGAGCACTGAGCATACCAGTAAGTAGTCATTCCCAGCTTAAGTCAGACACACCCTTAAAACATAAGATCTGTTTTGAATATTACTGAATTTCCCTATTCTATTTATGGTGCAAGTATCTAAATTGAAAAATAAATTTCAATTTTGATGTCATTATAGACTAAATTTTTTAGACTGTTATTTATTCCAAAGGTTTTTAATGACTTATTACACACACAAATACGGTTTGAACTCTAAAAGCTTTAAACTATTTTAACTTTAAAAAAAGAAACACATATATTTTATGTAGTTTACAAAATTTAAGAAGATTATTCAAATTTTTATAATTTGAATTATGTGCAGAAATATGTTCCTCTATTGTTGAGAATATTTGGGACATGCCCATTGTGTTACTTTCAAAGAGTTGGAATCACAGTTTCCTTTTATTTACGAAGTACGCTGAAGTACTAGTAATCAGTTTCTGAAGCTAATTAGGTTACAGCTTCCACCAGTTCGCTCAGTTACAGGGTGAAAATGAACAAGTAAATCAAAACTATGAAACAGCCTTTATGTATCTATTTAATACAATGAGCAGTATATCGCCAACCGTTTTTAATTATAAATACAGTTGTCCCAGTAACTCAAAATGTAATAAATTTAAATGAGATTAAAATCAAATTTAAAATCCTATTTAACTTCCAATAATAAAGCTAATGGGCAGAATATCTGAAAATAGAACCAAGAATCTAACCACAAAATTTGGAGAACCACCATAAAATGTTCCTATTGCAATTTGCAAAAAAAAAATTCTAAAAAAGCAAAGAAAAAAGTTCTTTGAAAAAAATAGGAGAGAAAAATAAGAAGGCAACCAGTCAAATCTCCTTGCTTCTCTTTTTTATTTATTTCGTCTTTTTCATTTTTATTATTAAAAAATCACAATGAAGATTTTTTTTTCTTTGTTTTTTAGGAAATTTTGTATCTTTTTTCAAATTTCAATAGGAACATTTGATGGTGGTTGTCCAAATTTGGTCGTTAGATTCCTGGTTTTCTTTTCAGGAATTCTGCTTATTAGCCCAATAACGTTTTAGTATAACTTGTGACCAGACATTTTTCACAAAATGTATAGATAAAAATCTTTCTACTAAATTAATTGATAAAAATCCTCGATATTCTTAGATTATCTGTAGATTATTTGAAACCTAAATTTCGAAATAAATCTAGTTGCAGATATATATAGTATAAACATTTTTATCAGATAGTTTTATTGTTCGAAAAGGTTTCTTAAGTTTCACAAAGTCTATCTTACTTTATAGGATTTCTACGGATTCAAAAATCAATAACTCTTAAGATTTTTAAAATTTGAATTACTATTCTTATAAATTTCAATCACTGATAACTTTAAGGTCCTGAAAATTGTAATGCCTTTAAGTTAAAACTAAATTAAATTATAGGATATATTTGGAAAAATAGTAGCAAAATTGGAATTTTTTTAAATGAGTCGCAATTCATAGAAAGCCCTTGAAATTAACCTTCATTTCATTTATTTCCTAAAGTTCTTTGATAAATTTGTAAAAATTTCTACGAAGTGCTTTGGAAATGCTAAGAAATATCGAAATATTGTTTAGTTTCTTGGAATTTCTCAAAATACCCTAAACTCTCTAAAACTCTTTGAAGTTTTTTGCGATTAGTAAAGTCTATTAAATATTGTGAAACATTTAAAAATCTCTAATATCTTTCAAACTCCTTAAAACATACTGAAATCTTTAGAATCTTCAGAAATCCCATAAAATTTAATAATGCACCTGCAGATCCCTTGAAATCTTGTTACATATCTTAATTTTTCTTAAATTTGTTTAAATATTATAAATCTATAAAAATCTACTGTAATACACAAGGTGATTTTTTTTAACTTAAAACTTTTGATGTATAACATTTTTTAATAGAGTGCTTTAAAGATATTAGAGATATTTGAAAAAATGTTATACATCAAAAGTTTCAAGTTAAAAAAATCGCCCTTTATATTGAAAACATTTCAGTTGTAATGAAATCCTCTAAAACCCCTGAAAATTTCAACAATTTTGTAAATACTGTAAAAGTACAAAATCTTTTAAATCTTCTGCAATCATACGAAATTATTTCTAAGGGTTTTGAATTTTTTAATTCCTTAGAATTTTCTATAATTCTATGAAATCCTTTGACATCTTTTAAAATATGTTTTATTCTTTAAAACTGTTTCAAAATTTTAAAACCCTTTAAAGCTGTGCTATCCCTATCTTTGGCAGTCCCGTGCCATATCTTGAAATTATTGATATCCTTTAAAATTCCTTAAAAAATGTTTAGGTATTTTAAATCCTTTCAGAAACAATAAGATTCCATGAAAATCGTGGAAATTTCTAGAGCTGACTTAGCATTTTATTTGATTCTATTTTCTCCCTAAAGTTCGTGAGACAATCTTTAAAATTCCCTAGAAACGCTAAAAATCATTAAAATATTTTGAAACTCTTGATATCACCTTAAAATCCTTAAAAATTTTTGGAATATTTTGAAACTACTTTAAATTTAAAAATTTTTAATATCTCTTGAAATTATTTTACAAATTTTCAAAACTTTAAACCTAAATGGAATCAAATGAGTATTTCTACAATAATACCTAACGTTCTCTCAAAATAATCAGAAATACCTTGGAACATTTTAAAAGGCTGTAAAAGCTATTAAGCTATATAAAATCTTTTCAAATTTCTAAAAACGCTTTAAATCTATCAAAACTCTGGAAGTCTGTTTAGATTTTTAAAATATTTTTAAATTTCGTTTCTTCAGATGGCAAGTATGTTATTTTTTCCAATTTAGTGAAGAAGCTTGTCAAAAAAAGTTCAACAAGTTTTAGCAGTGGGGTAGAATTAATGTCTGCAGCTGCTAGAAGAAAATTGCTTTCACACTAAAACTTTATTCAATCATTTCACTTCATGTACTTCTTTCCAAATCGAAATTTTCCGCAACATACGCCCACATAGAATCGATATTTTTCATTAGTTAATATTATTGGTATAAAAGATTTTCTCAAGTTTCACGCAGAATTTTTAAATTAGGATAGATGCTAATTAAAAATTTCGGATTCAAAAATACTAATTCAGAAATCAAAAACTTGAAAGATTTTTGAATCTTAAATTAATCTTTGAAATTTGGATTATCGGTAACTCGGAATCTCTTAAAATTTTGAGGGATTTCAGTTCAGATTTTATTTTGAAATTGAAAACCCCATACCCATGATAAAAACCCTATTGGATATCAAACGAGTTTTCTGCAACATAACTTACAAAACATTTAAATTCGCTGCAAAAAAAAAATGGAAATTTAAGACTTCCAAACTAAAACTTCATCAAATCATTTAATCTTGGGTGCAACTTATGGAGAGATTTTGGCTTGTTTGAAATGAGTAACCCTATTCTATACTAAAAACGTTTGCTGCAATGTGCACCAATATACGTACCAAATTACAATTTTCTGCAACAAAATAAAAATTAAAATATCTTAACTAAAATGTCATCATGTTATTTTACTTCAGGCACATTGCGGATGTTCACTTCCTTGAATAAAACTATTTGATGCTCAAGGCGTTTGCTGAAATATTGGCCTACACAGAATCGAAATTTGCTGCAAAAAATCGAAATTAAAAACTTTCAAACCAAAGCTTTATCCAATTGTTTAACTTTTCGTTTTCTTTTTATAGTGAATGTTCTCTTTCATGAAATAAGAGAACAAACTTCTTCGATACTTAAACATAAAAATTTGCGGAAACAAATCTAAATTAAAAGCTTTTTAAACTTTAATTTTATAAATCATTTCACTTCAGGTACATCTTTGATGGTGGATAGGAGCCTTCTTGAAATAATTTAAAAAACTCTTTAAGACTTAATGCGTTTAATGCAACATATGCCTACATAGAATCGAAATTTACTGCAAAAAATCTAAATTAAAAACTTCCAAACTAAAACCGAAATAAATAAAACCCCTACTTGATATTTAAATAAATTAAAAAAAAATTATACAAATAAATGATAGATTAATATTAAATATTATTAAGAATAATATTATCGATTTACTTGCAAATTATACTCTTTGGTTGTAAATTTTGAATTGGAATTCATCTTTTTAAAATAAATACATAAATTAAGAAATGTAGTCAAACAATTTCTATTATCTTTGGTTACGAATTTTATTATTTGGTTGAAAATTTGCTTACCTGAAAAATATGTGTTGATTGATATTTCAACTATTTTGTTGGAATGTCGTCATTTCGGTTAGGAAACTAATCTTTTTATATATAAATTTTATCTTTCTTGGGAAAAAATGCAATTGTTTGATAAAAAATGAATCAGTTTAGGTTGTGGCTTCAATAGTTTTATTAAAAATTCGTTGCTTTTTAAATTAATTCAAATGCTTTTAATTTGTTTAATTCCAATCTTTTGTTGTAAACATTTTTGTTGAAAATTCATATTTAAGAATTAAAAATATAACTCTTTTATTGAAAACGCTTGTTTTTGGCTTGAGAATTCAATAATTTTGTGCTTGAAAATTATATTATTCTGGTAGAAAATCAAACAATTTTGTTGAAATATTTTTCTTTTTTTAATGAAAAATCTTATCTTGTTGACAAATCATCTATTCCGTTAGAAATTTTATCTTGTTTGGTTATAAATCGAAATTTTTGGGTGAAAATTCGTTTTTCTTTCGAATAAATTCAATATTTTGAACTTATATTGAAAACATTTTTTGGTCGAAATACCAACTATTATATTTTTGGATAATAATTAATCTTTTTTGGAATAAACCTAGTATTTTTTATTTAAAAATCCAGCAAAATAAGATTTTAATTACAAGCTGAAAGTAGATGAATTAATTAAAAAAACAACAACGATCTTTTAAGAAAATAGTTCAAACGTAAATAAAAAAAGATTTTTTAGACTTCTTCAAAAACTTTATATTCTCAACTAGAAAATATAAATTGAAAAAGAAAAATTTATTTTCTTAATTTATTTAAAAAATTAAATTGATGATATTAATCTTATTTATATTTATAATATTTAATATTAATCTATAACCTTGAATTTTAATACTTTTTAAAAAGTGTGATTTATCACTAAAATGTAATATGTAACTAATATGTACCTAACACGATACTACGTCCCGATTTAGACAACTTCGACAAGAATTTTTTCAAATGCAGGATATTATAATATTCCTAACTTGTTAAGTAAAGTGGCTAAAAAGTTATGAATTTTATTCTTAAACATATTAAAATTTTACAAAAACATTACTTTTTCTATGAATGTAGGAAATTTCAATAATAGAATCCTGTAAAATGTATGTCGAGAGTTTTCAAATCCAAAAAATGTGACGAATTTTGCAGCAGTTCATTCAAAGATTTTGAGAAGCATTTTTTATAACTTCGTCTTAAACTTATATTGTAGGATTGGTTAAATATTGAACATTTCTAGTTCAAATCCTAAATTATATATCTTTATTAAGATGGTTTATTTCATCTTAGAAATAAAATTCTTTAAAAAAATCTCTGTTGAAATCAAGAATATTAATTCTTTTCAAAAATTCTCCACTTTAACTAAGAGTTAGAGTTCCTTAGTAAAATTCTTTCTTCCACTTCATAATTTAAATTTTGTTGGAGAATAATAATTTGTTAAAATTTTAAAATTTCTTACTTCAACTCAGAATTGGAATTCTTGAGGAAAAGTTCCTTTTCTAATTCAGAATTTTGTTCTTTTTTGAAAATTTCCAGTACTAGCTCAAAATTTGTTAAAATTTGAAAATTCTAGGTTCCAAGTCAAAATTATTATTATTCTGGATAAATTCAACTTTCAACTATATATTTGTAAAAAATTGAAAATTTTCTGTTTAAATTAAAAGTTAAATTATTTTAATTTAAGTAGTTTAAGAATGCTTGAAATCTTTCAAAATTTTATTTTAAAATCTTTAAACATCTGCATGTTGTTTTGAATTTATTAAAATTATTTTTTTTTAATTTTGCCAAATCAAAGAAATTTTCTTAAAATCTTCGACATTCATTTTTGACAATTTTGTAAATCTTTATAAATTTTAAAAAATATTCTCTTAAAATTCGCTGATTAAAATAAAAAGTAATTTTCAGTTTCCCTAGGAAAGACTTTTTATTCTTCTTGTTTTCGTACGAATTGTCAGATTTTCTAGATACACGTAGACACTTTGTTTACATTATTCGAAATAATTTCAAATTTTTGAGTAATTTTGAATTTTTCTATATCTTCTATATATCTATTCAACTTACTGGAAATTTTTCTAAGAATAATAGATGTTTAATTGTGATTTGTACATCAAAATTCAACAATATCACTTGCAAATTAAATTTGGTTAAAAAGAACAATTAGAATTGTAACATTCAAAGTTTAGTTTTAAATATTTATTTCATAATTACTGATTTTAAATAAATAGTGAGATATTTCTAAATATTAAGCTACTGTTTTTTTCTGAATTAAAAAATTTCAAATTGCATGGTTTAAAAATGAAATATTTTAGACTGAATTTATATTTAAAAATTAATAAAAGCCTTTAATTGCAAATATATTATTTTGACGTTGTGTTAAAATCAAAAATAGTTTATTAAGTTTCAATAGGGCGTTTGCATTTGTTTAACTGATGAGATTTTTCATTTGAAACAGTGAAATTTTTAACGATGAAATCTAGACATTCTAAAATTGTGAACTAATACTGAATCGTCCTATACGAATGCAATCAATTATTATTTAATTTTTAAGTATGAAAGTACAAATTAATTTTAAAAATCATTAATTAATTTATATTCGCAGTAGAGCCACTAAAATGTTTTTATCAGAAATCTTGGAATTTTTAATTCTTTAAGTCTTCAAAACTGTATTTGAAAATACTTTAAATTGAAATGTACGTTAAAAAATTAAAAACCCAAAATGGAAAATTTTCAAAGTGAAAGATTTTCGAATTACGTATTATAAACTAAAGTATATCATAATTGAAAAGTATCAAAATTAAACTTATTATTTGAAAACTGGTTAAAATCAAAGTAGATAGGATTTTTTTTAATTCTAAAATTTCTGACCAAATAAAAGATTGACGGTTATTTCTCGGTTTTCCCCTGCCTCATAAAATTTCTGGTTATTTCCCGGTTTCCTGGTTCCCCGACCCATCAGCCACCCTGTGCAACATACTGCGAATTAGGATGAAAATTTGCCACAAAAAATCGAAATTGAAAATTTCCAAACTAAAACTTCATCCAATCATTTCACTTCAGTTATTCCTTCAAAGAGGAATGTTTGTATCCTTGAAATATGTAAAAAGTATTTGCGATACTGAACGCGTTTGCTGCAACTTACGCCACTGTCTGCACATCACTCGTGGAGATATTCATATTGTCTCCAGTCTTTCTACACGCAGAACGTGACATTTTTTTATTCGCCTTGCTTAAGCTCGTGAGAGGAAGTCAGCGAAATTGAAGCTGTCTGCATTGGCGGAAAAAGGGGAAAATGAAGACGCATGCAAGAGGGTTTCACTCAGTGGTAATCAAAATGACTTTGCACGTAACAATGGTGGCGTTTACATCCGCAATTGTCACACACAAATGTTTCCTTTTCTTCGCAGTCTAATTAAAAGTCGACAGTTTTCATACAATATAGTTTTAACAAAACTTGTTGTTTCTGAATTGGACACACACTTTCATTTAATTTCCTTCGCTTGTCTTCCAAAGTTTTAATAACTGAATCTTCTAATTATAATTTTACTCTTTTACTTTATTTCATTAAATCTTTAATATAAAGCTTCAAAAAAATGTTTTCTTTTTGAATTTTCAGAAAGTTTTAACATTAAATACGGAAGTTTTAGTAAGTGATCTTATTGAATCTAGAGACATTTCTCAATATTCAACAACTTATATGAACTTATAAATCGAAAGATTCTAGAATTTTGTAAAATTTTCTGAAATATTATAGTTTATTATCCTGGAACTCATAAATGTTTTACAAATCTCTGGACTTTTCTATCATATTTTCTCACGATTTTAACTGTTCTCTGATGTTTAGGAATTTTATAAATTATTTCTCAATTACCACCATGACAACTAGGAACAGATCAAACATCTAGAGATGGACATGTTAGAATCTCGACATATATTTATTACAAAAACATAAACATCACCTTTATAATTACACCTAAACATTTTTATGATAACTTAGAATTTCGATATTTGCCAATCAAAAAAATCAGAAATTTTTTTATTTATACACGGAATTATAGACTGAGTAAGAAATTGCAACAATATCCTTTGAAATACACCATAATTCAACCTTTAACATTATTTCTGATCCATAAAAAATGTTTAATTATTTTAAATTTTTATTTTTAAATAAATTTATATTTAAATCGCTCAAACCAAACTTTTTAAATTTAAACGATTCTTTAAATTAATTAGTCAATTACTTAAAATAAACAAACTTCAAGCTTTTCAAACTGCAAGATCATATTTTACTAATGGCGAAGTAAAAAATATAAAAAATAAGACTTATTTCATTTCAAATCTGGCGTCAGAATAATTTTTTATTTGCCTAAATCATTCATTTCTGAGTTTTGTTCTTGAGAAGCCACTGTATCACATCCAAAGCTTTTTTTTTTAAATAGGATTTTTGCATTTTTCATGGAAACAACAACAATTATATTTCATACGTTTTTTCTTGGCCTCAAAAATGGTATAATTCAAATAAAACTGATAGCAGGCCTTTTCTATATTATCAGAAGCTTTTTAAAATATTGTAAAAAATAAAAAAAGTTGGAATTTCCCTGAATTTTTTTCATTTGATTATTTCAAAATTCGATGAATCAAAATAAATAAAATCTATATCTTGTAACATAACTTAATGTAAAATTTAGAAATTGTCACTAAAATGATAAATCTAAAAAAAGAAATGTTGAAAAACAGAGTAATTTTCGAAGAAAGAGCTTAACAATTAACCATATATGCGAATTTTTGCCGTAAAAATTAAAATTTCAATAAAGAAGATTTATTTTCTACAAATAGTGTGGCATATTAATAAGTTACAAGAATTCTAAACAAATTAATAGAATTCTTATCTAAAAAGGATCAGTTTTTAGCAAAGATTGGAAAAGTTACATTTCGGTATGAAAAATTAATTTTCGTTTATTTAAACAACACATTTTCAACAAAATAGTTCAATTTTCTACCTCATAGATGTATTTCCAATTGCAATCACAAACTTTCTAGGGATAGGTTTCCACAAAATAAATGAATTTTGAGCAAAACGTACAAAGCAGTTCAATTTGCAAGCAAGCCGTGGAATTATTGACCCAAAAATGTAAATTCCATATAAAAAATGTAATGGTAAACTTTAAAAAAAAAACTTTCTATTAAGAACAGTTGGATTTTATTTTTCGGTTCTGTAAAGAGTATTTGTGCAATGTCAATATTGTGCTAAGATTTTAAGAAATTGTTCAAACTATATTAGGACACGCGTTTTTTTTCATAAAGCCCTAGCTAGAATAGAAATAATAAAATTGCATTACTCGAACAAAATAAAAACTTAATTCAATTTAAATTTCAGCCCTTAATTCAATTCAAATTTAATCGGAAAAACGTGAAGAAGAAAAGTTCATGAATAGTTTTAACTCAAAATTGAAGAAATTTAAATTATATTAAAATTAAATTCAAAATCCTATTTGAAGTCCAATAATCAAGCTAATGTATAGAATTCCTGAAAATGAAATTATGAATCCCTTTCCCTCTATTTTTTCTTTCGTTCGTTTTTTCCTTTATTTTCATTATTATCAAATCATAATAAAAGAACTTTTATAAATGATATTTATCAAATATTTTTACTCATAGAGCACCCTTATCTTGGTAAGGGAAAAATTTGTTTTCTTATCTTGATAAGTGAGATGTATGAGCCTTATTTGATAATAATAAAAATAAAAAAGCAGAAAGAAAGAAAAAATAGACAGAAGGAGATTTGATTTTTCTTATTCTTCTTCCCTCTTTTTTATTTTTGTATAAAGATTCAGAATTTTTTTTCAAATGGGATCTTTTTTAGTTGCAATATATAATAATTACATTTATGTTTCATATGGTAAAATAATAGGAGAAGTTGTCTTCAGTTTCATAAGACTTTTTCAGTGTGTGCGGGGGGGGGGGCTGAGATGCCACACGCTGTCACGAAAGGAAGGGAATGGGTACAAATTAAATTAATAAAAATAGCCTCACCTAATTTGAGCAAATTTTCCTCATGGTCAAATTAACTTTTAGAAACTTTCTCTACAAAAATTTGATTGAGAGTAATTTCGGACAGATTGTGGAAGCCTATCTTGACCTTCGAGCCCAGGATCCACATTCCACGTCACAAATGGAACGTGCTTCAACCGCCGCGCTGATAGGGAGAATTAACCGCCGGAGTCGCAGGGCTTGTTATCTGTTTCCGGAGACAGGATGGGGTTGAGGGTTAAGGCTAGAGGCATGGTTCACGGGGGATGACCACCTCGATGGGATGGATGCGGATCGTTCTATTGCTGTAATGCCACTTGCAAGGACGTCGCACCCAATAAACGTCAGAGCCACGCGTTGCTAGTGGACTAATTTCGAAACACGCGTTTCTGTAAACACCTTGCAAGCTTGGGTATTACTTGCTGCTCAAAATTAATCCTGCGCTCTACATCCTCTATCACGTTTACCTCCTGATTACGAATCAGAGCTGTAATGGCTCCTGATTACAATCCTTAACTAACCCCTGGTATATCGGCACATCTAATCTCATGGTTAATATTGATCCCGGGATCAAGAAGGGGATCATAGTCAACAGATTGTAGCATGTGAAGATCAAATTGTAGTATAATAACAAATAGTACTTAAGTTCTTAGAAAATCATTTTAATGGAATTATTTTTAAAAATGGTTTCTAGATTCCTAGGCTTCCGTCAGAAGTGATCTACACGGTTATCATGAGCAGTACTAAAAATTATCGCTGTCTTTGAAAGAAGATTAATCGCTTAGAAATAAATCAAGAAATTGTTTCAAAAAACCGTTGAAAAGGTTATCAAATTCCGCGTAGAACGACCCCTCATTGAGATATTTTTGACTATTTAAAGAGAATATAACACAAGAAATCTATACCACTATCAAAGATTAACTGCAATTTTGAATGCCTTTTCTGACTACATAAAGCTATGAATTAAAAGTTTTTTTATTGAAATTTTTTAAAAAAAGATCTTCTCCTTCGCTCCGCTGGAATTGTCACGCCTGACAAAATAGTGCGTGTATATATGAAAAAGGATTCTTCTTTCTATCTCACTAGTAGCATAAGGGAAAAGCAGCTGACTGGCAATTGAAAGTTCTATGGTTAGTTTCCAAGCGGAGTGAAGATTTTTTGTCAGAAAAATTTAATTAAAAAATTTTCGAATTAATAGCTCCATCTAGTCTGAAAAGATGTAAAAAAATTCTTTTATTCTCTCATGCTAATACAGATTCCTTGCAAAATTTGATTTGTAAAACTTGGCAAAACAGTGAGAATATTTCTGAAAAAGAATTCTTCTTTAGATCTCTCTAGTAGCTTAAGGGAAAAGCACCCGACCGGAAATTGGAAATCCTGCTGCTCGTTTCCTAGCGAAGCAAAGGAGAAGATTTTATTTCAGAGAATTTAAATTTAAAAAATTGGTAATTCATAGCTCCTTCTAGTCTGAAAAGACGTTAAAAATTTACGAAAAATAAAATAACAAAAATTTGTAATTAATAGCTTTATCTAGTCTGAAAAAACGTTAAGAATTTCTGTTACTCTCTGATGGCAATGCAGATTTTTTGGAAAATTTGACTTGTAACTCCTGACAAAATAATTCGTGTATTTCTGAAAAAGGATTCTTCTTTCGGTCTCTTTAGTAGCTTAAGATAAAGCACCCAGTCGGTAATTGGAAGTTCTGTGGTTCAATTCCCAGCGAAGCCGAAGGAAAGGATCTTTTTTCAGAGAAATATCATTCAAAGAATATACTACGTCCAGAGAAGATTTTCTTTGTTGGCTTCATTCGGCGATCATCGCTGTCTGCCAGTATGTGACTAAAACTCAATGCTGAAATGTTTAGAAATTATTAGGCATTTATTTACAGAATTTAGCCGTCATCTGTTTTCTTTAAAAAAGCAAAAACATCGTTATTATTGGCTCTTCCAAACGAAAACAGCGTTTCCAAAGTTGAAAAAAATGTCTTCCTTTTTTAACGACTAATCACCTTTCAAAATCAGCAGTGATTTTTAGCATCGCTAGTGCCAGCCGTGTAAATAACTTCGGACTTTTAATTTAATTTGAGCTTTTCATTTCCTGTCACACCTTAATATAATTAAAAGCTTCAGATCTAAATCCAATTGCTTAAATTTAGTTTTTTTATCATTCACTAGACCCTAAAAACCTTCCAATCAGAACCTTTTGTTCAATTCCAATTTCAAATATATCAATCCATTACAAATCATTTTCATCATCAACTACAGGTCAAAACGATTAAGATCTGCGCATCTAAAATAAATTTTTAAATAACTTTTTTCACATCTGTTGAGGGGCAGCTATAACTTTTTAAAAAGTTGTAGGTTAGCCATGATCAGCATAATATTTATAAAACGAAGAATATTTTAGAAAATTGTGAATTTGAGGGTAAATCAGAGTTGGACTATAAATCTCACAGACTCTAAAAATCCGCTTTTTCATTGAAAACTTTTTTTTAGATTTACTTAACTTCGACATTCCCGAATCGAAAATTTACAACTTTCTAAGGCCAGAAGAAAATGCTTTATAAAACTTTGAACTTTTAATATATTAGATGAATTTTAAAGAATTAGTTGAATTTTCAACTAAACATCATTTTTTAACCAAATAATTAAATTTTAAAGCCACAAAAAATTAATTTTCAGCAAAATATTCATGTTTTCAGTCAAAAAGATGGATTTTTACTTCCATTTTTATCCCAAAAAGATATCATTTTCAACAAAAGATATGAATATTTAAACCACCATGACAAATTTGCAAAAAAGTACTACAATTTCTACTAGAAATATTCTTCAGTCAAGAGAAAAATAAATTCTGAACCAAATTGTTAAATATTTCAGCCAAAACTACGAATTATCCATAAAACAATTTAATTTTTTAAACTAACAATATTAAAATTAAACAAAAAGTGCATTTTCAACCATATAGTGGAATTTTATACAAAAATAGTTAAAATTTCCACAATGAATTACGTTTCTCACCAAAAAAGATTATTTTAACCAACAATATTGTAAGAGACTTTTCAACTAAGGAAAATTAACTTTCAACAGAAAATAGTTGGCTTTTTAACCAAAGACTGATTCCTCTACTAGAATATTCAGATGTTCAGTTGCAAAAATAAGTTTATACCGAAAATGCAAAGTCTAAAGTGAAAGTTAAATTGTCAACCAAGAATATAAATTTTTAGCTAAAAAAAGAAGCACTCTTACCCAAGTAGTTAAATTTACAATTGACAATGATACATTTTCTACTGAAAATTAAAGAGATAAATTAGTAATTAAAAAAATAAATTTTTAACAAAAAAATTTAACAAATAGTTTAATTTTCAACCAAATAGTAAAATTTAATTTTAAAACTAAAAATATGATTATTTCATAAAAAAGCAACTACTTTTTAACAAAGATTGTCCAGCATTCAACCAAGTAGTTGAATTTTTAATTTTAAAAAATGAGTTATCAACGAAAAATGTAATAGTTGGTTTCAACCAAAAAAGATTTAAGCTGTGAATCAAAAATAGTTAAATTTAACGAAAATAAAATAATAAACGGATTTTTATTAATACAGTTCAATCCCTTAGCAAACGGATTAATCTTTAATCATACGGTTGCATTTTAAACCAAGAAATGTGACATTTCTATCAAAAGAGATCAATTGTTTAACCAAAAGACAAATTTGCATCAAAGTGCTCAATTTTAAAACAAGAAATGTTTTTAAGCGAAGAGAAAACAAAACATTTAACCCAATTTTTGAATTTTAAAATAAGAAAAGCGAATTTTTTACAATATACTTCCATTTTCAAATAAAAAATACAAATTTTTCACCCAAAAATTAACTTTTAAACAAAATTATTTAATTTGAAACAAACAAAAAATACAAATTCTGACTAAAAGAGATAAATTTGTAAACATTCAAAATATAATAATATACTTTTAAAAAAAAGTATAATTAACTTTGAACTGCCAATAGTTAAATTTCCCAACATTTTTAAGCCAACAAGAAGGATATTTTACCATGAAAATTTTTTTCTTTTTCGAATCCTTACAAAATTCTAAAAATATATTGAAAAGTTTCAATTGTTTTTTATTTGTTTGAAAACTTCTGAGCATCTTTTACGTTAATTTTTTTAAATTGTGTAATATATCAAAATTGCAAAATATTGTTTCTAAATTTCCTTTCAAATTAATTTGAAAAAATCATTTGAAACTTCCCAATTAATCTTAAGAATATTTTTTATTTTCTTGGCACCCTGCCAAATTCAGGTAACCCAAAATTCTTGTCAATCCTGAAAAATGAAAAAATTGAATTGTCTTAAATGTTTTAAAATTCTTTTTCGACACATTTAAAATCTTCTAAAATAAAAATTAATCTTTTGAAATGAATTTTAGGCCAATGAAAATTTCTATAAAAATCTTACAAAAATCTTAATCACTGAAATCTTTCAAACTTATTAAGAATCTTCTAAATTGGTTTTTAATTCTTCAAAATAAGTTTATGTCAATCATTGAATTTTTCTCATCTCCATTTTATCAAAATTCTAGGGATAGAATTATTTCCCAATGTTAAACAATAATTCAAAATTAAGTTTTGTTATCCTCCGGCAACAAAGTGTTCTATATTTTCGAAATATTTACTAATCATTTAAATACCAGGTAATATGTGAACGCCCCCATCAAAAATATCCGGCACCTCGATTGAATTAAAGCCTATATGAAGAAAGCCATTTAAAAAAATAAAATTGAAAAAATAATTTCAATTATTTAGCCATTAGAAACCTGATACTGAAAATTACCATCATAAATATTCACATAGAAAGTTGAGCAGCTTGAAAGCTTCTTGTCTTGTTTCCAGTCAACACCTGATGTTTAGAGGTCGATTAGGGTTCAATGTATAAGCTTGGCTCAACACTAAAAGCTCAACAGCTTGAGTTTATGGGTCCTAAAATGTATCTTGAAGTTTTCTAATGTAGAAGTTTGACTTTGGTTATAATTCCAGAAGATAAGGCATCCTGAGTACATCCTAAAATTGACATAATTATAAATTCAGCTAGGGCCGTCCATAATAGACGAAACTACTCTTAAGTTATTTTTGAGCTTCTGACCCAAATACAATCGAGCCTGGATTTAGTGATTCTGGATTTAGTGTTTCTGAGAATTCATATCGCGCTACGTGATTGGGTGAGAGAAGCTCTGGGGAGATGTGCGGTGTTCACTCAGACGTGACAGAGCGGACTGAGAACCGGGAGAGAGACAAAACAGGAGAGGCTCTGGATTTATGGTTATCATCAGCCCCAATGCCGATAGAAAATCTAGATTTGACTGTAGTTGAAATCTTAAGACAAAACAATAAACTGTTTCGGAAAAAGTTTGATTTTTAATTTTAAAAAAGTTATGTTTTTACCAAAAAAGATGACTTTTCTACCATAGGAGATGATTCTTCACTTGGAAATCCTTTCAACCAAAACAGATGACTCTAACAAAATGGTTGAATTTTTAAACGAATAGTTAAATTTTCATTGGACAAAGATACATTTTCAAACTAATAGTCGAATTTTCCAAACCAACGAAATTAAAATTGTATCAAAAACTTTTACATTTTCAAAAAAAAAAAATGGAATTTAAAAAAAGTTCATTTACAACTAAGCCAGATGACTTTTCTCATGCCTAAGATGCATTTTCAGTCCGAAGGGAAGAAATTAAAAGAAAACAATTAAATTATCGACCAAAAAACCTCACTTTAAAAACTAGTCGAATTTTGAACAAATTAATTAAGATATTAACAAAATAGTTAATTTTTGATTAATGAGAATTTTTAACCTAGACGTTCAAATTTCTACCAAAAGACGAATTTTGAACGATATTGTTGAATCTTCAACTAAATAATAAAAGCTTTTTTTACGAAAAATGGAATTGCTACAAACTTAGCTTAAAAATTATTTAAAAAAGGTAACTTGATGAATTCAACTAACAAAGACCAATTTTTAACATAATTGTTAAATCATCAACTAAAGAGAAGAATTATTTTAATCAACCAAGGTTAATTTCCTACCAAAAAATAAGAATTATAAAACAAAATTGTTACATTCTGTAGCCTAGAAAAAGAATTATATGCAAAAAAATCGAGTTTCAACCTGAAAAAGAATATTGAACAACAAAACTTAATTGGATATCAAACAGGTAAATTGAAAAATAAATAGATTAATTATTAATCATATAGTTCAATTTCCAAACTAATTGTTGAATTATTGCGCAAAAAACGAATATTTTTACAGAACCAATCAAGTGATCGATTTTTCAACCATAAATAAAAACTTTTAAACCAAGATAAATAAATTTTTACTGAAAAGGCGAATTTTCAATAAGGCACTTAGTGGATTTTCAACAAAAAGTCGAATTTTCAACTAAAAAGATGATTTTTTACCGAGAAGACTAATTCTCTAAAAATAAAACAAATTTTTAACCAAATCGTTTAATGTTTAACTAAAAGGATGAATTTTTAATTAAATAGTTAATTTTTTTAAGAAAAACGATAAATTCTTATCAGCAGATGGAGTGGTTGCATTTTTAGTCGAGAAACTTAACATTCAAACAAAAAGTAAATAAATTTTCAAAATAATATTTAAATTTTCCACTAGAGAGATGAATTTCCGAACATAAAAAATAAATTTTCAACCAACTAGTTCAACGTTTAAACAATCATTTGCATTTTTGTACGAAAGAAAAATTTAATTTTAAACCAATCGAGTTTTCAATCAATCTTCAGTCAATCGTGACGATTTCCGAACCAAAAATATAATAGTTTACATTAAGACAAAAGAAAAAGAACTTTTAACCAATAATAATTTGATCTTTTTATTGAGTTAATGTTAAGAATTCCTGAAAATAAAAACGAGAATCTAAAGACTAAATTCGGACAACCACCATAAAATTTTCCTATTGCAATCTGAAAGAAAATAAATGAAGAAAAGTTTCCTGTTAAAAAAAAGAAAAAATTTCCTTTTTGAAAAAAATAAAAAAAAGAGAAAAGAAAAATGAAAATGACATTTTTTTTGGGAAGTTTCATTAAAAAGCAGTAAATAAGAATCCTTTCAGAAAAGGCTCAACTTACTCGTATTACGTTGCAATTCAACAGTACCGATGCAGGGTTATTTTTCTAAAAGTTTGCAAACTTTATTAAAAATTTATCATCAGGAGAAGTAGTAAACGATATCTTATTTCGTAACGTTACTTCTAATTGCCCCCCCCCCTAACTGATTAAGAGCTGTAATTTGTAGCCCCCCCCCTCCCTAATTTGTTAACGGAATTTATGGACGACCCTTTTGGTTGACCTGTACTACGTTCTCTAATGTCTGACTAAACTATGAAATATTCTACTGGGTCTCCAAATATTTCGAGGAGTTTCTAATTTAGCGCAGATATACTTTATTTCATTCATTTTTTATTAAAAAATTGCATCTTTCAATTACAATATCGTTCGAGTTTTGTCCGTTTGCTGAAGATTCTTTGCTTTTGGCTTCGAGTTAGCAACAAAGTTTCGAGAAAGGGGAGGGAGAAATCTGCTTTCTGTTTAGCTCTCAATTGATTGGATTCTGCCAATCTCTGCCGAAACTTCATTTCAAATGAAAAAGAAAATTTGAGAGAATCATTGCAAGGGATTGAGATTTGTTCAAAACTTTCTCAGCTGTGCATAATGGTCACA
Organism: Belonocnema kinseyi; assembly: GCF_010883055.1. Taxonomy (NCBI): domain Eukaryota; kingdom Metazoa; phylum Arthropoda; class Insecta; order Hymenoptera; family Cynipidae; genus Belonocnema; species Belonocnema kinseyi. The sequence goes on from NC_046665.1 coordinate 94,887,226, forward strand.
AAATAAACGGAATTTGATTTCTGAATGATGTCCTATTCAGAGTCAATTTAACTTTAAAGATAACCTTGCTTAGGCGACGTGCATATAGATATAAGCGGTAAATTAATTTTTCGAAATGTGATTACTCTTTTAAAAACAAGTAAAGAAAATTTAAAAAAAAACTCTTTGGAAAGCTTATAAAATTCCGTGTCAAGTTACCCCTGATGGAGATATTTTTGACCATTCGAAGAAAATAAACGAAGTAAAAGTTTTTTTTAATAATGCTAGACTTTATCGAATTTGAATCCTCTTGATTAGATAATTAAAGTATTGACTTGTTGCCAGAATTACTGTGTTAAAACTTTGTTTATTTGTGTAGCAAAAAAAATTTTTAATTAAAAGTGCAAATCTTTAGTTGGATGTTAATCTTTTTTCGTTCAAAAGATCAAGTATTGTGTTGGAAAAATGTCTTTTATTGTTAAATTTAACCGTTTCTATTTCAAATAAAAATATTTTTTGCTGGAAATTATCAACGATATGAAAAGTTAACTATCATATTTTTTATTGCAAATTTATCTTTTTAGGTTAAAAACTCACTTGTTCACAATTCATTTTTTTAGTTAAAAATTTCTCATCCTACTATTTTACTACTTATTGAAAATTCTTTTTCTTTTTTAAAAATTCAATTTTTTTAAATTTTAATAAAATCATCGCATTTTTACTTGAAACTTAACCTGTTAAGTTAAAAACTCGACAATTTGGTTAAAAAATCTTGTGTATTCTTAAAAAATTGACTTTTCTGGTACGAAAGAAATCTTATTTTTTTAAAGTTTAACTATTTCGTTCATAATTTATGTATTTTATTGAAAGTTGATATTTTTGCCGTAAAGTCTAATTTTTTATTGAAAATGCAACTATTTATTAAGAATTGATATATTTTTAAGTTGAGGTTTTAAGTATTTTTAAAATAATTTCTCAATTTTTTTAAATTCATCTGTTTTTGATCGAGAGTTGAAATATATTTTTAGTGAAATACCAACAGTACAAATAATAAAAGATCATTTAAATTACCCACTTTCTGTAAATTTTTGTGTTTGTGGAGAATTCATTATTGTAGTTAAAAATTAATCTCTTTGTTTAAAGATTCAAATACTTTGTTGAAAACTTATTTTTTGGTTAAAAACTAAGGTTTGAAATTGAAAATTAAACGTTGTGTCTGAAAATTCAATTATTATTTAAAATTGACTTCTTTGTTCGAAAATTGGTATTTTTTGTAGAAAATTAACCTTCTTTGATGAAAACTCGCCTAATCTCGTGTGAATGAGCCTCAAGACTCTTTTGTGTCCTTGAAAAAATGCCATGTCATTCAGGATTACATAATAACTTCTACAGCGGAAAACTTTGCTGAAGACCCCAAAAGTAAGGACGTTTATTATAATAAACTAAAGTTCTTCAACATTTTTCGCGAACGGATTTTCAAATCGTTCAACGTTGAGTATTTTTTTACGGCTATCCAAAAAAAAATGATGCTAGGGCAGAACGCGCACTTTTCCGCATGGGTTAAGCGCGTACCTCATGTGGGCGATACAAGACTGTAAAAATTTTGTTCTACCCTGCATTAGAAATTCGTATTTTTCATTCATATGAGGTTGGTAAAAAATCGATGTTTGTGCCCTAGGGCCAAAAAAGTTAAACACGTGCGCCTTAGGGTGAACAAAATAAAAAAGTTCTAAATTTTCCGCCCGCCTCGCAAGCTCTCAAAATAGAAATTTGAAAGAGAAATTGAATATTTTTATTGAATTAAAAATTTTCTTTAGAGAAATCCAAAGTTACGCGATTTGCCCTAAATCTTTTCCGGATTTCTTTGAAGTAATCGTCAATGTTATCAAATAACAACTAAGTTTTTGCTCACAGACAGTCGCAACTATGGACAAAATTGTAGTTAAAATATCACTTCTTCAAGATATTTTATTGTTTTTTTACAACCTTATTTCTTATTAAAAATTGAAGATGTCAAAACTGTGTGCACCTTGTACCGGGCCTTTTTTCAGACGTCTTTGGAGTTAGCGTCAATTTTATTAAATATCAACTAAACTTTTGCTCATAGGCAAACACGTCCAGGGACAAAATTATAGTTGAAACATCACTCCTTCAAACTGTATCAGTGCTTTTTTCATAACTTAATTTTGTTATTAAAACTTTACGGTACAAAAAAGGATCGCTTAGCCCCGGTCTCTTTTAAGGCCCATAAAAGAAAAATAAATTTGTACAGGAATTCATTCATGAATAACCCACAGAATATGGTCACAGTTCAGGTTTTTAATTTTCCCTCGTGAACGACAATATCAATATTTAACATTCGATGAGAACCGTCGATTCATAAATTTGAGGAAAAAGGTTCACTATAAATATCGTAAAGCGGTTTTAGCGCCCACACTAAATCGTGCAAGCGTTCAACGTTGCTCGTGAAAAATACTCATTTATGCACCACAGAAAAACGATTGGGTTCTGTCGTCGGGCACTCCCAACAATTCTCTTTCCGGTTGCCTCGCGACCTGCAATTTTGCGAGCTGTTTTATCCAGACGCTCGAAATCAATAAACAGGCCTTGTTTAGTATTATCATCTTTTTGTTTCCCTGTTTTTCTACCTCTGTCCTAAAATGAGAATTCGAAAACAATAAACCTCCATTGTAATTGAAGATTTTTATCTCCCTCAATCAAAATTTTGCCTTTGTTCAACTACGAAATTGGAAAAACTTCATTTCATGAAATAATAGAGGCTAGATGTGATATCTAGATCGTTTTATTAGTAATTAAACAATGCTGGAAAATTATTTTCACAAAATATTTAAACAAAAAATCATGTTTTGATTTTTAATAACTTTCTTCTCCAAGGAATCTTTAGTGAAATTTTGAATTTGAGGTTGGAAGAAAAATTGCAATTTTCCTGTGATGTGCTGTAAATCTCTGTGTCTAGATATTCATTCTTTTGTTTTCTTGTTGTTGTTGTTCTAAAAGTGTTTATTTAGGTGTACCTAGTTCTAATTTAGACTTTTCGTGGATTTGCAACATTCTAGAACTAACAGAAAATGTTTAGAAAAATGAATTTTCAATAAAATAAGTAAATTTTTTATCTAGAAATGATAATTTTTCAACCACATTCTCAAATTTTCAACTAAAAACATTTTTTAACTGAAAACACAATAAGTAAATTTTTGGATGACAAATTATTATCTTTAACCCAGAAAAAAACAAGCTCTCAAAAAAATAGTTTAATAAATATAAATAAATAAAGAATAATTAATAAAAAAATACATACAAAAATATATACAAAATAGTTTAATTTTCAACCAAGAAAAAACGAATTTCAAAATAAAAAAAAAATTAACAAAATAGTTTAATTTTCAACTAAAGAGAAAAAATTTCAAATATAAAGGTTAATGTTCTGCCAAAAAAACACGAGTTTTCAATCGGGTAGTTGATTTTTCTATCTGAAAAAGAAATAATCTTTAGTGAAATATTGAATTTGAGGGTGGAAGAAAAAATACAATTTTCCTGCAGTGAGCTGTAAATCTCTGACTCTAGATATTCATTCTTCTGTTTTTT
>NC_046665.1:94890910-94891072 GCF_010883055.1 Belonocnema kinseyi
TCGAAAAGTGTTTATTTAGATGTACCCAGTTCTAATTTAAACTTTTCGTGGATTTGCAACATTCTAGAACTAACAGAAAATGTTTAAAAAAATGAATTTTAAGCAAAATAGGTAAATTTTTTATCTAGAAATGATAATTTTTCAACCACATTCTCAAATTTT
>NC_046665.1:94891082-94891278 GCF_010883055.1 Belonocnema kinseyi
CATTTTTTAACTGAAAACACAATAAGTAAATTTTTGGATGACAAATTATTATATTTAACCCAGAAAAAACAAACTCTCAAAAAATAGTTTAATAAATATAAATAAATAAATAAAGAATAATTAATAAAAAATACATACAAAAATATATACAAAATAGTTTAATTTTCAACCAAGAAAAAACGAATTTCAAAAAAAA
>NC_046665.1:94891288-94891518 GCF_010883055.1 Belonocnema kinseyi
AAAAAAAAATTAACAAAATAGTTTAATTTCAACTAAAGAGAAAAAATTTCAAATATAAAGGTTAATGTTCTGCCAAAAAAACACGAGTTTTCAATCGGGTAGTTGATTTTTTTATCTGAAAAAGAAAGAATCTTTAGTGAAATATTGAATTTGAGGGTGGAAGAAAAAATACAATTTTCCTGCAGTGAGCTGTAAATCTCTGACTCTAGATATTCATTCTTCTGTTTTTT
>NC_046665.1:94891620-94892055 GCF_010883055.1 Belonocnema kinseyi
TTAAACAAAATAGGTAAATTTTTTATCTAGAAATGATAATTTTTCAACCACATTCTCAAATTTTCAACTAAAAACATTTTTTAACTGAAAATACAATAGGTAAATTTTTGGATGACGAATTATTATTTTTAACCCAGAAAAAACGAATTCTTAACAAAATAGTTTAATAAATACAAATAAATAAATAAAAAATAATTAAGAAAAAAAATACATAAAAAAATATAAACAAAATAGTTTAATTTTCAACTAAAGAGAAAAAATTTCAAATATAAAGGTTAATGTTCTGCCAAAAAACACGAGTTTTCAATCGGTTGGTTGATTTTTCTATCTGAAAAAGAAAGAATCTTTAGTGAAATATTGAATTTGAGGGTGGAAGAAAAAATAAAATTTTCCTGCAGTGAGCTGTAAATCTCTGACTCTAGATATTCATTCTTC
>NC_046665.1:94892155-94908900 GCF_010883055.1 Belonocnema kinseyi
AAGAAAGAATCTTTAGTGAAATATTGAATTTGAGGGTGGAAGAAAAAATAAAATTTTCCTGCAGTGAGCTGTAAATCTCTGACTCTAGATATTCATTCTTCTATTTTTTGTTTTTTCGAAAAGTGTTTATTTAGATGTAGTCAGTTCTAATTTAGAGTTTTGAAGGATTTGTAACTTTCTAGCACTAACAGAAAATGTTTTAAAAAATGCATTTTCAACAAAATAGGTTAATTTTTTATCTGAAGAATATCATTTTTCAACCACATTTTTAAATTTTCAACTAAACATAAAAAAACTTAAATTTTTGGATAAAAAATTATTATCTTTAACCCAGAAAAAAAATTATTTTCAACGAACAAAAAAAAACAATTTCTAACTAAAAAAAAAATATATTTCTAACAAAATAGTTTAATTTTCAACCAGCCATAGATCTCTATCAGTCTGGAAATGTTGTTTCCGGTCTAAAAGTGTTTTTTTGACATTTACCTAGTTCCGATTCAGACTTGTGGAAGATTTTCAACTTTCTAGAGAAGAATTTTCAACCAAAATGATACATTATCGACTAGAATTTTTGAAACATCCAGATAAAAAACTTAAGCATAATTTAAAAAAACAGGTTTTCAACAAAATAGTTCAATCCGTAAACAAGAAAAAGAATTTAAAAAAAAAAGAATATTTTAGTACAAAAAAGCGAATTTTTAACAAAATAGTTGAATTTGCATCTGAAAAATATAAATTTACAATCCCATTTTTGAACTCTTAGGTAACAAAATTTTCAAACTATATATCGAAAGGTTAATTTTTTGTAAAAAACTTAATTTAGAATACAAAAATTAATGAAAATAATTACGAATATTTAACCAAATAGTTCCTTCCTCCATCAAAACAGATTTATTTCAATTTTCAACGAAATAGTTAAATTGTTAACATAGTAGGTAAATTGTCAACCGGAGAGATACATTTTCAAATAAAATCATGAATCATCTTCAGAAAAGATAACTTTCAAACCAAAGATAATTATTTTTTACCAAAAAAGATAAATTTTCAAAACAATAGTTCAGGTCTTTAGGACGAACTCTCAAAGAAAATGTAAAAGTTGATATAGCCTGAATGAGAAGTCAGATTCAATAAAAAAAGAAAATTAAATCACAGCTAATAAATGACTCAAAGATCGATTTAAGAAAGCTGTAACTATTCCCGGAACGCAGGATTATCACTCATTTATTCCCATTTGAAAGGACCTAATCATTTTAACAAAATACTGTTTAGCAACTGAATTCAAAGCTCTTTCCAAATTATCAGAACCAAAAAAAGTATCCCAGCGCAGAAAAAATATACCCTGATTTAATTTACAGATCAAAGCTGAAAGTCAATCTCAACCTATTTTTTTTAAGGGAATTGAATTTCAGGGTGATTTGCAAAATTTAAGGATATCCAAATTTTTTCAGGTCAAAAAGTTTAGGACTTTCCAGGTTTAAAAAATTGTTTAGGACGCTCGAGACCCTGATTTAAGACACTCTTCTTCTGTAAAAAGAATGAGTTGTTTGGACATGAGCTTAGGATGGCAATCGTGTGAAGCATTTTTACTACCTGAAAAAAGGTCATAAGTGACAATAACATATTTCAGCTTTCTTCGTGTGAGTTAGGAGGATAATGTGCGACATTTCGTCGCGCCGAGGAGACAATGAGGAAAATGAGGCTCCTGGCACGTAATTCCTGGGCATGCCCGCATGGAGCTGGATGGAAAGTTAGTTTGGCGAAAAATTAGGGGCGCTGGCTGGGAGATGTTGAGAGAGGTTGGGAGAGGCGTCGACTGCCGAGGCATCTCTACAGTCTCCACAGAGTTCAACAACGAACAGGCTCAGAGTTTCAACTCAATTTCGCAGTCTCGATTACTAAGCTCTCCTGCATTCGACCCCAATTTACAGGACAATTTTCAACTACCTGATAAAATACTTTAACTCGATCTATTCAAAAGTTTCGCAAAACAAAACCAAAAATTATTAAAAAAGTAGATTAGAGTTTCGACTATATACCTTGAATATTGAGACTTTGAAACTCCTAGTTTCTTACATTTGAATATTAATTTATTTTTTAATTATTGCTTAAATGATTTCAAGAATGATTCAAGGATTCTGTATCAAGGATTTCTGTATTATCATCAGAGAATAACAGAAATTCTGAACGTCTTTTTAGACTAGATAGAGCTATAAATTCATAGTTCTATATAGTCTGAAAAGACGTTAAAAATTTGTTATTTTCTGATGATAATACTGATTCCTTGCAAAATTTGGCTTGTAACGCTTGGAAAAATAATTCGTGTATTTCTAAAAATAGATTTTTATTTCAATCTTTCTAGTAGCTTAAGGGAAAAGCAACCGATCGGTAATTGGAAGTTTAGTGGTTTGATTCCAAGTAGAGCGAAAGTGGATATATTTTTCAGAAAAAATGTAAATATAAAAATGGTTAATTAATAGTTCCATCTAGTCTGTAAATACATTTACACTTTCTATTATTCTCTTAGGATAATACAGTTTCCTTGTAAGAATTGACTTATACCACCTGGAAAATTATTGTGTGCATTTCTAAAAACAGATTCTTCTTGTGATCTCTCTAGTAGCTTCAGGGGAAAGATTCTGACCGTCAATTGGAAGTTTTAGGCTTCCTGTTTTCTAAAAGCTTTTTCTTTTTCTCAGTTTCTTCTGCTATAATCTGAACTAAATGAATAGAACCCAATAAGAAAATAATATTATTCTTGTTTAAAGTTTTTTTTTGTTTTGTTAAAAACTCTACCTTTATATTAATTCTCGGCATTAATATCGTTTGGTTTAGTTTTGCACTACCTGGTTGAAATGTTTATTATTTTATCTGAAATGTAAAAATTTTGTTAAAGGGACACCTTTTTATGAAAAGAGCCTATTTTTTTGTAAAAAATAAACTACATGATCGATGATTGAATTATGAAAAATTCGCTTCATTTCCATTGGTTTTAAATAACTAGTCGTTTAATTTTAAATATTCAACTATTTGGTTTAAAATTTAGCTTTCTCTGTTTAAAGTTCAATGAAAGGTTTGAAAATTCATGCACTTTGAAATAATTCTTCTTTTCCCAGAAAATTAGTTTTCTTATTCAAAAAATGAATTTTTTGGTTGGAAATTCAACTATTTGATTAAATGTTTAACGCTTTTCTTAAAACATCTTTTTCTTGCCAAGGCTACATAGCTTTACATGAAAATTCATCTTTTGAGTGAAAATCTAACTCTTCAGCTGAAAATTTATTTTTGTTTCTTGATAATTAATTTGATTTACTAAAAATGTAACTATTCATTTTTATAGTTGAAAATTGTTCTTTCCTCTAATTGGTATAAATTAAACTTGTTTGACAAAAACTTATTTCCTTTCGTTGCAGATTAATAATTTTAGTAAAAAATTTAAATATTTGGTTAAAAATTAACGGTTTATTCAAAATTCTACTATTTTGTAGAAAATTGGTCTTTTTGGCTAGAAAATTCAACAATTCAGCAGCAAATTAAATCGTTAAGTTAAAAATGAAGTTTTGCCGTTGTAAACTTATCTAAAAATTTATATATTCTATTATAGGTTAAAAAATTCCCTTTTAGTTGAAAATTTAATTATTTTGTTGAAAATTCTTTTTTCTTCACTAAAAGTCTATTTTATTGCTAAAGATTATTGTATTGAAATCTAAAGAATCTTATTTTCTGAAACATTTCACTTATTATTAGCTTAAATTTGATTGAATCTTTTGGATTATTTGTCAACTAATAGGATACAAAATTTAATTTCTTTCCTAACGATTCAACTATTTGTTCGCAGATTGATGTACTTAGTTGAAAAATTGTCTTTTGTTAATAAAATATTATCTTATTTTCGGAAATCAAGTCGAAAATTTAACTTTTCGGTCTGAAATGTTAACTGTCTTTTTTTTATTAAAAAAATCAACCGTTCGATTGAAAAATTAACTTCTATGTTTTTCTCAATAATATTGGTCTTCAGTTAACCTGAATGTATTGAAATTTTATTTTGTGATCAAACAAATTTCATGTGTTATAAAATTTTACGACCTCCCTCCTACATGGCAACTTATAAGTGTTAATACTTAAACAAAAATAATTTCAAATTTCTGCCAAAGAAAGTACATTTTGAAACCAAATTTCTGCATTTTCAACTAAGAGGGCGAATATTTAACAGCAGTATTTTAATTTTCCTTTAAAAGAAATTAATTTCAACCAAAGATATGAATTTAAAACTAAAATGTTAAATCATAAAAGAAACAATGATTTTTTTAACGAAACAGTTGAAACTTTATCCAACCTGTTTAATTGTGAACCAAAAAGACGTTTTTCAAGAAATAACGTAATATTAAATGCTTCAAACATAAAATATTTAAATCTAAATTAAAAATAATAACATTTTAATTTGAACAAAACGACGATTTTTTACAAAATACTTGAATTCCTATCCAAAAAAGATTAATTTTTGAAGAAACAGTTGCATTATCATTAAAAAAATTTCCATAGAGGGAGATAAATTTTTAAACCGAAGAAAGACTTCAGTTGAATTTTCAGCATTGAAACAATAATTTTCAAAAAAAAGTTAATTTTTTTCCAAAACAGTTGAATTTTAAACCAAATGATACAATTTTTGTCAAACATTGTTTAAAGGGAACCTTACAAAAGTTCCTCAGGTTTGCAAGATTTTTTTTCAAAATCCTTGACTGTCCCTGACAAATGGAATTTCTCAACTGTTCCATGATTTACAGTTCATCCCTGACGTACAACCACCTTGCTTATAATACTCAAATTTGTCTGCATGAAGTCGCAATATTTGAAGGTAAACAAAATGGAAGAGGGAATATAACGGAGAATATAGTATTCTTGGATGGGCGACTTTCTGATCCTGTTTAACCGGACGTATAATAGAAGGATTTTCCTTTCGGCGACTGGAAATTCGCATCTATTCCCAATGGTAAACTCATGCATAAGGTCACCGGACAACTTCCTGGGAAATTGTGTTGGCTCAGCTTACGCAAAAGCGAATAAAAATTGACAGTCACACCGTGCATGGATACAAATACATATATTAAAACTTTTTCATAGGGATAATCGCAGGATTTCGTCAGGAGAGGGTCCTAATCTGAAAAGTTGCACCCGCTCGCAGCGAAATCGCGATAAAATTTCAGCCACAACCACATCTCACGATCGTGAGATAGGTGCGCCATGTGCTGTACCCAGAATAATCCTGTTGTGAAGACATTCAAGACTCAATATTCCACGAAAACCTTGACGGCGTGAGATGTGCAGTCGCGGAACTAAAGATTTAAGATGCATGCTTTTATTCATGTACATAACCTTTCTTGTCCCGATATCAACTCGTTCTTGTCCATGGAACTACTCCAAATGATTAGAGTACTACCGGGATGGCAAGCATGTTCGTCGCAGATACTTTGTTCCTCGCCGACAGTTCGAAACACCAAATCTGCCGGATGAAACGTGTATATCTGCTTTGAAGAGTAGCCTTTATAGATGTCACATCCTGAATGGGGCTCTGTGGCACGCCCAGGTATGTATAAGTCTCTCCAGCGCAAAGGTTTTGTATAGCGCTTCTATCGACGAGCTTAGTATCTTCAGGGATGCCATTAAGTTTTCCTTGCTTCAAATATACCTTGGCGCCCAAATTCCATTCCAATTTCCTTAGTATATCGTTTGACAATCCCTAGAGCTAGATGTAGCTGCTCCTTTCTTTAATTTTGATCTTATGATCGTCCATGTAAAATACATGAGTGACCTTGTGCTTTCAATCTACAGGTTTGCCCTACAAGTAACCGTCGGAATTGCGAAGTGCTAGAGATGGTAGCAATGATGTAAGGCAAGAGAGGAGTGGGCTCATGGTGTTACCCTTAAAGACACCTCTCTGAAATGTGACCTTGTTACTTGTCACACGATTTATTCCAGATAAGATAGTAAATCTGGTTTTCCAAAGCGGCATCAATCTTTCTATGCACCTAACGATTTGCGGATGAACCTTTAAGCTTTCCAAAAGACAGATGATAAGTCTATGGGAAGTCGAATCGAAAGCTTCCCTATAATCAATCCAGGCCATCGACAGGTCAAGCTGGTAGAATGCTTCATCTTTACAGACACATTTATCGATGAGCAGGTTCTTCCAACATCACACTACGTCTTTCTTTGTGCCTCATTTTTCATACATTTCTTGCCACACAGGTTCAATTGCCCAAACAATCTTACCATTTAGAATAGCTGTGAATATCTTATACAGTGTGTTCAGACAAGTGATTGGCCTGTAATTCTTCGGGTCAGAAAAGTTACCTATTTTGGCAAGAGTATTGCGCGCCCTTCCACAAACCACTCCGGAATCAGCTCCTCCGACTTTAAATATGAGGTAAAAATACGGGCCAAATGCTGATGGGTTAAAGGAAACTTCTTTCACCAGAAGGTTTTGATACAATCTGGTCCCGGTGCAGAATAGTACTTCATCCCTCTTATTACTTTTTTCACCTTCCTGGTAGTCGTCTTGGAGGAGTCGAGATGGGTCAGAGAGAAACTATTGATTTTCTCTGATCCACCTCTCCCTCCGCTCTAGAATTTTCTTAGCGTCAGATAGTATCCGTATGCTCTCAACGAAATGATGCCTGATGGTCAACAGCTTTGAATTGTTAAGTGTGTGATAACGGGTCCGGAGTTCACGCGCGAACGTTCGAACCTTGGCGCTAAAATTCCTGCCAGATGTGACACACTGAATTCGGCATGCGTACTGTGTTGCCCAGCCTATCTTAACGGCAAGTTGATTTCAGCTAGATCTTTAGGCTCAAGAGAAACCTTGGTGTTTATGTTTCTCCGGGTCATAAAGCACCGCTCTTCCTATATTGGACGCCTGCCCACGGTTGTTCTTAGTTTCACCTCTCTTTCTCTGTTACCGGCTTGTTCTAGCTGTGGTAGAGTAGGCGTTCCGCTTACATAGCCCCTTTTTCGGAGTAATTCGGCATGGCTTCGCAGACGTTGCTGCGAAAAGTGTGATAGCTCCGGGTGTTTCTCGAACCACAGAGCATGCAGCCGTGCCATGTAACCCCGTTCAGGGGCCACACTCGCATCGTAGCCCTCTAGCAAGTCGTGATTCAGTCGCTCCGTCCACCAAAAGGTCCCGAGATTTCGCTGATCCATCGCATTGAATCCATTTTCATTGGATCCCCCAGCTCCAGAGTGGTTGGCATTGTTGGTCGACCCATTGTCGGGAGACCTGCGCGTTTCGTTGTTTTGAACCGCACATACTACAACTATGTTTGGCGTTGTAATTGTTGTTCTCACCAGAAGCTATGGAAAGGGGTTTTTCCATCCTTGTAGAGCCCAGCATGTAAGAATAAGGCTGCATACTCTGAGATGTCGCCCGGTATCCCAGAATCACCATCCTAGACACCTCACCCAGGTGCCATTCAGCTTTCGGTACGGTTTTCACACCCCCGCTTGGGGTTCAATTCCTTGGGGACCACCCCTGGACAATTGTCCGCGACTGCCTATTTATTTTTGTAAGCATATTCAGCGGAAACCCTTGTACAAGGACCCTCTATTTGCAACCCGAGGACGCGTTCAGTGACTTTATCACAGACCCTTCGATTTGATGCTATATATATATATATGTGTGTGTGTGTGTGTGTATATATATATATATATATTTTTTTTTGTGTGCAAAAGGCTGTCATCCTTGAATCGCTCCGTGTCCTCTCGACAGACTATGGCTTCGAAACCCTCTCGTTTTCATACCAAGAAGATTAAATTTAAATCCAAAAAATATATTTTCGGCAAGCAACTTAAAAATTACATTTTCAGTTGAAAAAGAAATTTAATTTAAAAAAACTCATTTTTAACCAAAACACATAGATATTCAGGTAAATAAATGAAATCTTGACTTAGAAGAATAGTTTTATAACAAAAGGATTGATTTTTAACAGCATATAATACGTTAACTAAACAAATATTTCATTTCTTCCCAGGAGCTTTCAATCTAATAGTTAAAATTTTTTCATCAGAAGAGTTGAAATTTTGACTGAAAAAGATAACTTTTTAATTAAATTAAATTAAAATATTTAAACTTGCATTTTCAGGTTAAAACATTAATTTTTGACGAAAAGAAGGTTCTTCGAATAAAATTATCTAACTTGAACTTTCAGTTGAAAAAAATAATTTTTAACCTAAAAAAAGTTCCTCATCTAAAACTATCCATGATCAATTGAAAAGGTTTTGAAGAAAAATAATTTAAACTCAAAGATAGTAGTTAAATTTTCAAATAAAAAAGATGAATTTGTCATTAATAACGCTATTGTAAGCATTGCGACCATGAAACATCTAAATTTTTAATTAAAAAAACGACATATAAATTGAACCGTAAAAGGTGAAATTCCTAACAAAAGTATGATAGTTAAATCATTAACCATCAAGTTTTCAAAAATAATTATACTTTCATCCAAGAAAGATTTCAGTTAAATTTTCAAGAAAAATTTCATTTTCTGCGAATAATTAAATTTTTAAACAAGAAAGATTGTTTTATAAATCAAGAAAACAAACTTTATTTGAAGTGTTTAATTTCCAAGCTAGAAGAAAAATTTTGAATCAAATGTTTAAATTTTCAATCAAAATGATTCTTCCGAAGAAGACCAAATTTCAACAAAATGCATGTATGTTTAACTAAAAAGGGAAGTTCAAAAAATGGAACCGTTATATTTTTATTTAGGATAAAATTTCAACAATAAAAAAAAAGAATTTTTAATAAAAAAAGAGAACATTTTTAACCAACAAAATTAATATTCAACCAAAAACGTGAAGCTTCAACGTATAAGGTTCACTTTTTTCATAAAAACACGAATTTTCAAAAAAATGGTTTAACTTTTAGCCAAACGTATTAAATTTCAACGGAGCAGATTTAATTTTGATGAATAAAGATAAATTTTTGACAAAAAATTTAAGAGTTACGTATTCAGTTTAAAAAAACGGATTACAAAATTTTTTAAACCAGTTTTTAAATAAAGACTTGAATTTTAAACGAACCAAATAAAATTTTAAGAAAAAAGCGCAATTTTCTACCAAAAGATTTATTTTTTACAAAATTTATCAACTAAGAAAACATTTCATATTTTTTTCTTACGAATTTTCAAACTAATAGTTAAATTTTCAACAAAATAGTTAAAATTTCACCTTAAGAAGATAAAAGATTCTTCAACTAAAATGATCTATCATCAACTAAAAATATTTTTCTGCCAAAAGAATGCACATGTTCAAGCGAGTAGTTAATATCTAAATTTTAAATTAAAACCCCAACTTATAAATTAAACCATAAAAGGTGAATTTTATAACATAATATGGTAGTTGAATTATCAACCAAAAAAGATTACACTTGAACTAAACAGTTGAATTTTTATCAAAAAATAAGAAAATTTATACTTAAGTAAATTAATGTTTAAACCAAAAAGACTAGCTTTTAAGAAATAGTAGAATTTTCAATCAAGAAAGATTTAGATTGAATGCCAAACAACAAAATAGGAATTCTCTTCAAATATCATCTTTAATTTAACTCTATAAAACTTAAAAAACCTTTAAAGGTTTCCACGATATGACAACAAATGGCCATGCCCTTCTACGCTTGGACATTTTCAATCATAGTTCGGGAACCTATAGAAAATTCTCAAGTTTTATCAGCCTTTTAAAATGAACTTTAAAAAAAAAAAAAAATTCCTTTCGCTCCGCTGGGAATCGAATTAGGAAATTTCGATTGCCGGTCAGGTGCTTTCCCGTTAAGCTGCTAAAGAGATCTAGAGAAAAATCCTTTTTTCATAAATAAACTCATGATTATGCCCATTTGTTACAAGTCAACTTTTTCCTGGAATATATATTATCATCAGATAGTGACAGAATTTCTTCAAATATTTATAAACTAGATGAAGCTAATAATGACATTTTTTTTAGTAACATTTTTTTCTGGAAAAAGATTTCATCTTTTCACTCCGCTGGAAATCGAAACACAGAACTTAAGATTACCGATCGGGTGATTGCCCATTAAGCTACTGTGGTTTGATTCCCAGAAGAGCGAAAGGACAGGATGTTTTTTTAAAAAAACGTATAATTATTTTTTTTATAATTCATAGATCCATCTAGTCTGTTAATAAATTAAGAAATTCTGCTATTCTCTGATGATAATAAAGATTCCTTGACAGATACATCCATTAGCGGTCGTTCAACACGGAATTTAATCATCTTTCTAACCGTTTATAAAAAAATTTCCTCCCACCTTCTTTGAACGAGTAATCACTTTGCTTATTCAGCAGTGATTTTTAGTAAGGCTCGCACTAGCTGTGCAGAATATTCCTAACGGTAGTTTATATACATATGTTTCTATATATGTACATAGTATGCTCAGCGAAACGTTCCAGCACCTAAGGTTGATTAAGCGCCAAACTCAGTGGTGCGCGCCACCAGAGCCGCTGTTAAATGTCCCACATCTGTCACCGGGGCTTTTCCGTCGCACACAGAGCCTGTCCTGACCAAGACAGGGTCGAAAAACATACCAAGAAACCACCCTCGACCACTACCCCATGCACCCTGTTTCTCCCCTAAATGCCTAACCATTTTCTCTTCAGCGCTTTAAGCTCTTTTTACACTGTCCTGACTTCCTCTACGAAGCGGAATCGAGAGAATTTTCATTCGAACCGCATGGATTCCCTGTTTTATGGATCCGCTCGTTCTCCACTGACCAAACGTGCCAGAAAGTCAAGATTTACTTTGAAAAGGAAAAATATGTTTACTTAGCGGGAAACTCGTAATTGAGTCAAAAAAAAAGAAAAACTCGAGCGTGTATGCTGTATTTGTAGTATCTAACTTTGAATTATGGTCCAGGCATCTGGTACTTTAACACCGTATTAAATAGTTAATGAGAGTTTTTTTTTAAACGTATTATTGAAGGGTCCTAATTGAAATTCTAAGTTTTCTAGTAATGACATTCGAGCGTCCCGAAAATAATGTTTTAAAAAGTTCTAAAAATCGTGTTTGCGTATATTGACCCGTTCCGTTGCATTTCAGAGCAAAATTTTGAACACTTAAATTAAACTAGAGGAAATTCTGAAAAATTTTAGAGTAAAAAAATCTTCTATCTTCAATAGATGTCGAGTTATGCTCCTTTAAAGAACCCGGATTTTTTTGAAAAAGAGACGAACAAATCTAATTCTAAATTTTGTATTTGTACTTTGGAATTTATTAATTTTACAAAAAAAATTCTGAATGTTGAATTGAAATAGACGTAATTTCGAGTAGTTCTAAAAAAATTGCAATGACCTAGCCACAATGAGTCATAAGTTATGGCTTCACAAAGTGGACCGCTTTTGATCTATTTTTCAGGGAAAATTAGTCGGGTTTAGTTTTTTCAAAATACTTGACTTCTCCGAGCAGCTATATAAGTGGTGCAACACAAAATTTTTCAGAGCAGGAAATTCTCCGTGAATCTAAAAAAAAATAATTTTCTAAACGCCAAACATCAAGAGTTATGACTTAAAAAAAATCATTTTTTTTTGCTATTTGAGCTATTTATAGCCAAAACCGTTTTTTCAAAACTGCTCGTTTCATACATATCCTACAGAAAAACTTTATAAATACAAATTATAAGAGACTAAATTCTGCGTAAAAGAAAAAAAAATGTTTTAGGTGATATAGGTGACGAGTTTTGACCATGAAACTTTGACTCTTTCTATTCGAAAGGCTCTGTGTGTACTGGAAAATGTACTGCGGCCATATTTGATCATTTTGGTGTCATGCATGAATTTTTAGTTCACTACAAGTTGAAATTTTGTCCTTTTCTTTGTTGAAAAGTAATCGATTGTTTAATTATTGTTTAAATGATATGATTCACTCTGTCAATTGTGTGCATATTGTATGTATTTTCTTTCTGAAAATTACTTCTAGAATATCTGTTTTCGAAATTGAATGAAAAAAATACAAATTAACTGATTTTACATTGTTTATTTATTATTTATGCCAAATGATATCAAAGGGATCACTTTTATAACATTGTATTATTTGATTTTAAGAATGCAAAAATAAGCCAGTCAATTGGTATTTTTTTAATTTTTTCGACAACAGATGTTTTCGAAGTGATTTTCTAATTTCAATCAATTGAATAAATGAGTGAATAAAAGAATAAATAATAAATGAATAATCTAATTTCTATTGGCTATTATGAAATGCTAAAAATAAGTGGGTACTATTATTAAAAAATTATTACTTATATAATTCCAGCGTATCACTCTAAAAAAACTGCAGATTTATTTTAGTTCGAAAAGGAGGTTTGTTAAAAATGAATGGTCAAATCAGAGGAAAAATTCCCATTGTTAATTGTATTTAACTTTTCAAGAGAACTACAGGCGAACTTTGGAACAAATATTTTAGATATTTTTGGATAACATTTTTTCTTCAACAATGGTTATTCACTTTTTTATTATTATCTTCTCTCTTTAAGTCGAAGTTGCATTTTTGATTTCACCCTAATATTGTAGGATTCATTCTATGCCTTCCAAGACTAGAAAGAAAATGAGTCTAATGAAGTTAAGATTAAATAAGTATTGCTGCTTTTTTACGCGAACAAAAATCAAAAACAAAAACTTTAAATAACTATTTTACAGTTTTCCTTCAGTTCTCTTCCAAAATGAGTTTCAATTATGCATGTGAATAATTTGCCTAATTTTCTAAATAACTTTCAAGAATGTTTATTTGTAAGCTTAAAATCAAAAAAATTATGATAAATATTTTTTTTAATTAACAAAAATATCTTTTGAATATTAAGTATGCAAACAATGTAGTTATTTTCTTCGTTCAGAATTATATTTTATGTATCAACCCATTTTGAAAATTCCCTGGCTATTAAAGAAAAAGGTTAAAAATTAAGTTGTTTTTTATTACAGTATTAGCGCATTGAAAGTTTTCTAGGAGTTTGCTTATACAATTTTTCTAATTCTGTTTGTGGAAGCTTTATTGAAAATATTCAAGCGTATCATTATAAAATATATTCTAACAATTTCTTTTGTAAAATTGCATTGTTTATAAAACATACATATTTAAATATAACTTCTAGTAATAGAATAGTGTAGAGAATATTTTCAGAAATAAATAGATTACAATTTTTATTTAAAGCGAAAGAAAAAATACAAAACTACGCTTACAAGCCACTTATAGATCCTGTTTAAAATTTCAATATATTTAACAATAAAATATGGCTATTTTCCTCAATTTTATAATGCACCCTTAATATTCATTTCACAATTTTATCAAGCATTTTTTAAATAGGCCTAATTAAAATTTCCATTTGTTTTTACACAAAAAAAATATTTGTTAAATAATAAATAAATTCAATTACAAAAAAGAATCTATTTCTTCAAGAACTTTTTAAAAAATATTAATCACGACCTTCAAATATTTATCAATATTTTTGATTGATGATTAAACTTGTTTTTCAAAATGAATTATTTCAGAATTCAAATTCTTTTATTTTTCTGTATTACTTGTATTTAAATATTGTTTGATTATTTATAACACAAATATTTTTGTTGAAGTATATTTCTGCATTATTTATAAATTATTCCAAACACTTTACTTCTTTTTATATAAAAATAACGAAATAATAGGAAATCACTTTAAGACGGTCACATGTTTCATTAAAAATTAATCTTTACCTCTTTCAAAGAACCTCAATTTCTAAACAAAATAAAAAATGCCACTACAAGTGATTTTTTAATAATTTTTGTGTGTGTTCAAAACAATCCTGTTGTTTCGTTGTTTTCATTCGGGAAAAATATAAATAATATTAAGCATTTTGAATTTTCCATCAAAAGTTTCAATGTAAAATTGCATATTTTCATTATACTTTATTAAAAAATACTTATCCCCACCCCAGTGTCTGCGCCAAATTAGAAACACCTGGGAAGATATGAAGAATAAGTAGAATACGCCAGAGTGTTGACAGACAGTCTAAGGGGTCATCCATAAACTCCATTACCAAATTGATAGGGGGGGGGGGGCTACGAACTAAAGTTGGTAACTGGTTGGGGGGCATTAAAACTAATTTTACAAGCTAAGATGACAGTCATAACAACAATAACAGCTTAATAAGTTTAAAAATCACTTTTATATTTCAAATTCACACCCTTTTCCATATTTCCCTGATTTCCCTTTTTTAAGAATGTCTGTCCTTTGCTCCATTCTCAAGAAATTTTTCCTTTTTCGCGATTTTTCGTGTAAATGAATTCATTTTTTTACTAGGAATGTTACTTTTCGTGTAAAATTAAATTTAGTTGATTGAAAACAAAACTATTTTAATAAGAACTCACCTTTATTCGGCAAAAAGTAAATGTCATGTTTGAAATTTGAACTGCTTTCTTAAGTATGTATCTTTTTGTTTAAGGCAGTGTGACGGAGTTGGTCACGTGACAGCATTCCTACCTAACTGACACTTTTTTTATTTCCTAATTTACTTTCGCACGAAGCGACACCTTGCGTTAAACATATGGCATAATACATAAAAAGCACTAACGAAAGGTTGGGTTAATAAATTCGTTTCTTTTTTAACTTAGAAATAATTATTTTTTCTTAGAATATTTAACTATTCTATTTCTAGCTAAAAATTTAAGTTTTTTAGACAAAAATTCGACCGTTTAATGTAAAATCAAACTATTTTTTCAAAAAAAAAACATGTTTTTTTTATTGCAATTAATTGTTTTCGATTCAAATCAGAAACGTTCTTGTTATTATAATTTTCATTGAAACCTCTTCTTAAGAGTGCAAATTTAAACATTTTTTTGAACTGAAAATATAACTTTTCTATTTTGGGTTAAAAATTTATATTTTTTGTTAATGGCTCAACTATTTTGCTGAAAATTCTCATTTTTGTTTAAATTCAAATGTTTTTTGTCCTAAAAACTCAATAATTTGATAAAAAAATAAACTATCCAGTTAAAAATTAATATTTTGTTCAAATTCCACTGTTTTGCAGAAAATACGACTTTTTTGTTTAAAAACTCATATCTTTGTAGACAATATTTTTTTTGTGGAAATGCAAACGTTTGGTGGAATATTCAAATATTTGACTTATGCTGTTTATTTAAAAAAATGAATACTGCGTAAAAAATTAACTTTATTGTGAAAAAATCATGGTGTTGAATAAAACTGTCAACTTTTTGATTAAAAATTGAGCTATTTTGTTGTAATCTCGTCTTTGTGGTACAAATTTGATCTTCTGTTTTAAAAATTCATCTTTCTGGCTCCTCATTCAAATATTTTATGAAAAATTCTTCTTTTTCGGTTTGGTTTACCTACTCGAAAATTTTTTTATGCATGAAAAATAATTTTTTAAACTGAAAATATAACTATTTCCTTTTTGGCTTAAATCTATTTTTTTAGTTTGAAATTAAACCATTTGTTTGAAAATGCATTTTTTTGCAGAAATGTCAGCTAGTTGGCTAAATTGCCAATTGTATTTTAATATCTTTAAAATAATTTCAACAATTAATGAATACCTTTCAGTAATCATAATTTATGATACGCGCTTCTTTATAAAATTTTTTTAAAACTTGCCGTCTAAAAATAATTTTAATAAGCCACATTTTTAAATATTTTGTATAATTTTACTTTATGATCCTACGATTTCGATAAAAAATGGAGTTTTCGCAACAACAAAAATTCGCCATTAGTAATCTCTTAATATTATTTTATTTATTTCGCCTTTAACGTGTTTTATTTTTAACCCAAGAAAAAAAATCAAAAATTCAAGCAGAGATTCGAACTTTATTTAAATATCCTGAATTTATATTAATTATGAAATGATAGATAAATAATGTTTACTGTACAAATAATTATAGGGTCATTCCATTTAATTTCGCTGACGTTTGTAGCAACCAAATTTTAAAAATGAGAATACTTAACTATAATAATTATTAGTCTTTCGGAAATTATTTTTTTCGTAAATTCATTGAATTATATTTTTTATACTAAAATTTGTTTGAAATTTCTTATCTGACAAATGCTTTTCGAAAAACAAAAGAAGAAAAAGAATTTTTTTCGTCGAACTATTTTTTTCTATTTTAAGAGATTCGGAAACATAAGCCATTTTAACGGACGATGTGTACAATTTCTTTCACCTAGGTTTACTAAAAAGAGAAACAAATTTTAAAAATTGTTTGGGTAAATTGAAAGGGAGATAATAACATTAGACAGAAAACGTAAGGCAATATAGTTTTCTTATGAGTTTAAAATTTTTAAAAATGAAGAAAATTGCGATTATTTTAATTTTTAGATGAAGTTGTCAAAAAAATGTTTATTTGCCTTTTATTTTTATATCTTATTTTCAATAAATTAAAGAAACACGTACATAGTATTAAACTTTAAAAGTTTTTTTTTCTTTTTTACGGATCGTGAAAGATGAGCCATTTTTATGCGAGATCCGTGAATATCCGTTGATACACGATCCGTGCAAAATCGAGAAAAAAATTTTTCCATTTCCCTTTAGAAATATTTTATGAAAATGAATAACCTTAGGCGTGAAAAAAGTGAACAAAAAATTTTTCATTTTAATATAATATTGTTTAAAATCACAAAATATGCAATTTATATTTGAAGATGCCAAACATTTTGGGTCAAAGTACAATAGGGATTTCGAGGCAGTGTGTGTGGGGGGGGGGGGG